>NC_133619.1:177219498-177364498 GCF_048593235.1 Sminthopsis crassicaudata | reverse complement strand
TAATAAATAAACATTTAATAACTGTAAATTATGTGCAAAGTACTGCCATATGTATTGGTGAAGCAAGACAGTTTTTGCTCTCAGAAAACAAGCATTCTAATACTGAGAGACTATACCTGCAGGACAGATGGAAAGGCCTGATGAGCCTTAAGTTTCAATGGAAGCTCAGGTGGTAAAGTCCTACAGTCTGAATAGAGTGCAGTGTGTAGTTATAGAACTATGGTCCTTAAGGTACTACAACAGGACAGAGAATAAAGCCTATAATCCAAATGATAAGTAGTCTGAGTAGAATACAAAGGGGTTATAAGACTGACATACAATCCTGAATGTGATGACCCACATTTTCAACACTTGAGCACAAATTTACCCAAGTTTAGTGAGAAAAACAAATAGATGATTTTTTTTTTTTGTGGGGGAGTATATCAGTAAATGAAGTAATATACTAATATGGAAGGTTTCCATATTACAAGTGTAAAGGGAGCACCCAAAGAGGGAAAATCCCAAATTGTTGAGGAATTGAAATATCCTTATATGATAGCTTTGTAAAAGTGCTAGTGAATCTAGAGGCTTCCAGGAAGCAAGCCAACTTTTTTCTATACTCTTTTACACAGTGTGGGCAGATGCTATGAAGAGAAAAGTGTTAAAAAATTTAGTAGCTAAACTTCAAGGAGAATAAGGGGAATCTGTATTCATGGGCAATGATGGTTGAATTGCTTTCTGTGCTCTAACATTTATTAACCTTCTGCCCTCCTTCCATGAACCTCAGAATGGGTTCTTATTACTTTCTTAATGATAGAAGTGTTTAGACCAAGTGTTTCATTATGTGGACAAGCCTGAGCAATTCCCTAACACACAGCCTTCATCTCTATGAAGCTAATGCTAACAGGCATTCTCATGTCCTTTGTAGCCAACAGAAGGACAATAGCACATTAGCCCCTTTTCCACATCATGAGAGGAAAGGAAAAAAAAAAAAATGGAAATGACTAGTGATGACTGCCATTCCACTGAAGACTATAGGGATTTGGGGAGAAAGTTATGCATTTGGTGTTATATTAATTAGCCTCTTTAAAGCGCCTTGTAATTAATTTTGAATAATAAAAGAAGTGTCAGTGAAGCTCAGGGCTAAAAGCAACTTGGAATCAGAAAGTTGGTGTGCACAATGGTCATTGATCTATCCAGTCAACTGGTTCACCCCTATTCAATATAGCCTTTTCTCATGTATTAAATTCAAGTAAAATATCCTCAGAAAAGATCCTGATTGATGAAAAGGACAGTATAGTCTAGCAATGAAGATGAGGCCATGTGCAAAAATCCTTTTCCCCTTAAATACTTTTGACATTTAATTGATATGTTGGAAATTATAATCAAACTGAGTAACTGCCAAGTTGTTTAACACATCTCCTGGTTTCTTTGGCCACACAAACTTCTGTCCTGTTATGAGAAGATAAGAAGAACTACATTTTTCACCTCTACACAACTAACTTCCTACAAATGAAAGACTTTTCCCATCAGTTGGCCAGGGATCATTTTTCCCCCAGTGTCTCTCACTTTTGCTGATTCTGCTTATGAATTCTGTTGAAAGAGAAACCAAAAGACACAAAGTCAAAGGCAAAGCTATTAGTTACAAGGCAGGTTACTGGTTAAACAAATGTGGTATACAGTGTCTGCCTTCAGTTAACTGAGGAGATAAATTCATGAAACAACTAGGGAGTTATAGAAAACAAAATATAGGAACATTGTTGAAAATTATCTGTAGGTTATCTAATCCAAATACTTCATTTTAAAAATGAGAAAACTGAGACCATGAAAGTGAAATGATGTAGTAAAAGTCATACCAATAAATGACAACAGAGAGTCAAATCCACATCCTCAGATTCAAAAAGTTACTTCTAAACTCAATTGCCCTTTGAAGAAACTATTCCCTTGTACCCTTGAACTCAGGACCTTTAGATAATGACATTGATGCTGTTTTCTAAATTGTGTAATCTAAATGAGGAGTGCTGCACTACAAACATGTAGGTGTTTAGTAAATATTTGATGAGGATAATCAATTTTATATTACTTTGAGAATCAGGCCTCCAAGCAATCTTAAAAATAACACCTATTTTTCCAATATGGAAATTAAGACCAATTCTTTACTTAAGAACCAGTCTGGTAGAATGGAAAGAACACTGTCTCCAGTAGCCAAAGACTTGAATGTGAATTGTTATGGGCCAAAACTCTGAACTTGAAACAAAGAATGCTTACAAGGTACTAAGTGGAATTGATAGAGACAATGGTTATCTGGTTTAATGGTTCCCTATGATTGATTTAATCCTACAACAAATAATAGTTTCCTAGTGATGTAATGATTGGTGGAGCTTATTAAGCAAGAAGCTCTCAGGGCCAGAAAGGACAAGCTCATTAAAAGTTCTCAGAGGCTGAGACCAATTCATTCTATCATCTACCTTTGTGGTGGCTGGAGGCTGAAGTACATTGGCTTCAGAGAGATTCAGAGGGCAGAGAAGGCAGGCAGGAGCTCAAGCTCTCGGAACCAAGGAGAGTGATAAGCCTCTAAGAAAGCTAACCAGGCCCCAGGAAAGGAGACAAGACTTTGAAAGAGATAATAAAGGATTTGGACTTTAACACCTGTCTGCACTTATGGTGATTACTGAACTGAAACGAAGGCTGCTCCCAGAGACCCCAAGAAAACCAAACCAGAGAACATTACAATGAATGCTGTCTTTAGAAGTCAAAGTCACTAAATGTCTGTTTCTTTCCTCATTCATAAAATAAAAGAATTAAGAGAATAGTACATGATCTCTGAGGCCTCTTTTAAATCTAAATGTATAGATGATAGGGGTTGAGGAACCTTTAAGAACCCCGCCCCCCCCCATGGCTGACCTTTGATTTACAAATCCTGGTCAGTGGGCTTTCCCCATCCCCCACTGGATCTGAGCCAACTTGGGGCACCACCCACATGCCCCTTTAGGTATAAAAGAGTCAAACTGGAGCGCTCTCTTTGCAGGAGCCCTTTCCCCCAAACATGGTATCCTTCTGGCCATGTAAGGGTTCCTGTTTGCCCAGCAACCACCTATGGCCCTGCTGTCTTTCTACCTTTAACTTTACTTCCAAATCCCTATAATAAACCTTTTTATCAATCTAGGTTTTCAGGCCTTAAATTCCTTTTACAGGGGACTCTGCGCTGTCATGGGACTATCCTTGCGCCGACCCAAGGGGAGTTCCCCCTTCCCTAACTCTCATCCTAGATACATTTCAAATGTGACTGAATTAGAAATCAAGTACAAAGTAAATCAATAGTCACAGGACAAGTCAATAATCTTATATTGGATTATCTGTACTGTTTTTCTGATTCTGTGACATTTCTAATAATGATATATAGCAAATCAACTGCTAACATCAATACTGATCAATATTATAATATCAATTTATCACATCATATCTATTCTATACTGGATTTCTAATTCTATCACATTTCAGATATGACTATAGAATTAGAGCTAAAATGAATATCAGATAGTACAGTAGATTGAGTCCTGGACGTAGAGTTAAAAAGATCAAAATTTAAATACAGTTTAAGGCACTTATTAGCCATTTGATCCTCGACAAGATAATTATCTCTCTCACTCTCAATTTCCACATCTCTGAAATGGGGATGATAACAGAATCTACATTCTAGAATCATTATGAGGATAAAATGAAATAATCATTGCAAAGTATTTTAGAAATCTTGAAGTGTTATATAAATGTTATCTATTATTATTATCATGATAAGAAACATTTTTTCCACTATAGTCATGTTGTGAAAGAAACCATAGATTAAAAAATTCTTAAGAAAGTAAAAAGGTATCCTTCAATATGTCTTCATACATCAATTCTTTCTCTGACTATGGGTAACATTTTTCATCATAAGTCCTTTAGAGTTGTTTTTGAGCATTGTACTGCTGAGAATAATTATGTCATTCATAGTTCATCATTTTACAATATTGTTGTTAATTTGTATACAATCCATTTCACTTTGTATCAGCTCATGGAAGTCCTTCCAGGTTTTTCTGAGAACGCTTTACTCATCATTTTTTTATAGCACAATACTATCCCATCATAATCATATGCAACAATTTCTTCACCTATTCCCAGTTGATAGAGACTCCCTCTATTTCCAATATTTTACCACCATAAAAAGGGCTGCTATAAATATTTTTTGCAAATGTTGCTCCCTTTCCTTTTTTTTAATGACGTCTTTAAATTACAAACCTATTAATGGTTTGCTAGAATAAAAGATATGCACTGTGGAATAAAAGCATGCCTGTAGGCATAGTTCCAAATTGCTCACCCAAAATAGTTGAATTAGTTTACAATCCCAACAACAGCATATTAATTTCCAAACTCCAATATTTATATCATTTTTCTTTTTGCTCATATTGACCAGATTGATAGGTACGAAATGGTATATCAGAGTTGTTTTATTTGCATTTCTCTGATCAAAAGTGATTTGGAAAACGTCCTCATATATCAAAGGTAGCTTTGATTTCTTCTTCTGAAAACTACTTGTACATATCCTTTGACCCTTTATAATTTGGAGGACACCTGGTATTCTTATAAATTTAACTCAGGTCTTTACATATTTGAGCAAGGAGGCCTTTATTAGAGACACTTGTAAAGATTGGTTCTAAGATTCATTGGTTTTTGCTAAAATTTTTCCATTTAATATAATAAATATTTTCTATTTTTCATTTTGCAATGTTTTCTTTCTCTTGAAAAGGAATTTTGATCATGAATTTTTCCCTGATAAGTCTGACAGGTAAATTATTCCTTGATCTTCTAATTTGCTTTTGGTGTCATCCTTAATGTCCAAATCATGTACCCATTTTGCCCTTATCTTAGTATATTCAGTGTAAGATGTTAGTCTATACCTAGTTTGAGTCCAATTGTTTTTTCCATTTTTCCCAGAAGTTTTTGTCAAATAGTAAGTTCTTATCCCAAAAGTTGGGGGTTTTATATTTATCAAACACTAGTGTTTTAAAAGGAATAAGTGCTGTATTTTATTTAAAGTTTTTTTTTCAACTTCTATTGAGGTAATCATATGATTTTTACTATTGATTGAGTCAATTATGTTAATGGCTTTCCAAATATTGAATGAATGTGTGGTATAAATCCCACTTGGTCATAACATATAATTCTTATAGTACAATGCTGTAATTGCTTTGATAGTGTTTGTTAAAAATAGTTTGTATCGATATTCATTAGAGAAATTGGTCTATAAATTTCATTCTCTGTTTTAGCTCTTCCCAGTTTAGGTATCAATACCATATTTGTGTCATAAAAGGAGTTTGGTAGGTTTTCTTTGTGTATTTTTTCCAGATAGTTTATATAGTGTTGAAATTAATTGGTCTTTAAATGTTTGGTAAAATTCACTTTAAAATCCATCTGGTCCCAGGGATTTTTTCCTAGTGAGTTCATTTTCTTCAGTGAATTTTTGAATCTCCTTTTTCATTTGGCCAATACTATTTTTAAGCAGTTTCCCAAACTATTGAGTTTATTCCCATAATTTTCTTACAAAACTCTCATTTCTTTCCCCTATCTTTCTTCTTCCTCTCTTACACAATTTTTAAGCTCCTTTTTGAACTTTTCCATGAGTTCTTTCTGAGCTTAAGACCACTTGCCCTTTATCTTTGGGGTTTTGCCCATAGTTATTTTGACATTTTTGTCCTCTTCTGAGTTTGTTTCTTGATCTTCCTGTAACCATAATAACATTCTATGATCAGATTCTATTTTTATTGTTTATATTTCTCTTTTTTGGGGGGAATGAGGGAATGGTTTTTCCTTTCTTTATATTTGAGATCTACTCCTCAGGTGGAAGTACTGTCTGAGGGTTTCTGTGCCAGTGGCTATTTACCTTGTCCTGTACTGATGTTGTCCTGGAGCCTATAAGGGACCTTCTGATGCTCATCCCATTCCCATTGCTTTTCTAAAATCATTATTTGAGAGCTACTCTTGTGTCCAGGCTTTGGAAAACATCCTGTTGGGGTTCCCCATAGCACCTTTGTCAAAAGTTTTGGTAAATTCTCTCACATTACAGTGATTTTTTTTAAGTTGTATTGATGTGATTTATTTTTATATTACAAATATTTATAAATTATTCCCACTTTGGGCAAAATCTCTTATAACAACATATAAATTAAATAAAACAAGAAAAGAGGACATCTGAAAAGTATGTGCAGCATTTCCATCTGTAGCAACATGCTAACTATATTTTTTTTTTAAAATTAAGAGAAATCAGCTTTCTCTTCCTTTTACCTCTACCACATAAAAAAACCCACTAATTTCTTGTAACAAATATATATATTCAAGCAAAACAAATTCCCTCAGTGTCTGTAAACAAATACATATATATGTATGTATGTGTGTATGTATATGTATATGTGTATATATAATCATTCTGTACTATAAATCCATCATTTCTTTGTATTGAATAGTGCATTTCCCTGTTGGTCCTCCAAAATCATGACTGACCATTGTATTGATCATAGTTTTTATAGTTCTCAAATTAATTTATCTTTCCATTCTTGTCACTATATAAATTGAGCTGGTTTTTTATTTCATTATTAATTTAAAACATTTTGAAAATTGCTCATTTTTATACTATTAATGTTATAGCATAAATTTTCATTTTGCTTTTATTACCTTTACTCTGCCTCAGTTCATACATGTCTTTTAAATCTCTCTGAAATAATCTTTTTTTTTCTTATTAAATAATAATTTAATCATATCCATATATCATGTCTTATTCAATTATATATTAATTGATGGACATTTCTTCGGCCTTTTTGCTGTCTCCCCCAAAATACACTACTATAAATGTTCTTGTATGTAACAAAACTTTTCTTCTTTCTTTGATCTCTTTTAAATATAAGGCTATCAGTAAGTATTATTGTTTGAAAGGGAATGCGTTGTTTAGTAACTTTTTGGGTATAATTCCAAAATGCTTTTTAAAATGGTAATTCCTATTCACAGGTATATAAACAATGCATTAATGTGCCCCTCTAACATTTATCATTTTCCTTTTTTTCCCAATCTTTGTCATTCTGAGAGGAGTGAAGTAGAATCTCAGAATTTCCTTGATTTGCATTTCTCTAAATATATTTTGAATCATTTTTCATATACCTATAAGCAATCTGTATTTCTGCCCTTGAGAACTCCCTTTTCATATTCTTAGACTATTCAGCAATATAATGACTATTTTTAAAATAAAAATTTGTGTTGTTTCCATATGTATGTGTATGCATATATATTTATAAATTTATGATCAAAATGATCCATTCTATCTTTTCCTATCTCTCTAGTCTTCATTTAATTATAAATTTTCTCTTATCCAAAGATATGTTAGATATTTTTCCTGTGTTTTTCTAATTTGTTTATAATATGACTTTTTATATCTAAGTCATATATCCATTTATAACCTAATTTTGTATAAAATATGAGGTAGTAGTTTAAATCTAATTTCTTCTATACTGCTATCTAATTTTCCCTAAATTAAAGTAGATTCCTTATATTATGCCTTGAGATAGCCATTACTACCTTCCCTCAACAAAGAGGAAGTAGACACTACATTATTCTCCATTCTTACCCATCATTCATGGAGGGAAGGATTTTATAAAGATTTAGTTCAACTCCTCGAATTTTCACCCACTCAATTAAAGAAATAACACAGAAAGAAAAAAAAAGAGAAAGAAAAACAAAAGCAACTGAGTTAGGATGACTTAATCTATAACTACCTTTTCATATAAATGTAAAAATGAAGATCAGATAATAGCTTTATTTAACCACACCCTCTTCATACTATATCTTAAATACCTTGTCTTTTTTTTTCCTGAGGAGCTCCAGTCTGCATTTTTCATATCCCATTTGCAAATCCCTATTGCCTCTCGCTTATTTGACCTTCAGAGCTAGAAAGACAGGCACAGAAGGAGCTAAAAACTATTAATCAGTTGAGTATGTAATTCTCATGCCAGGAAACCAGCTTATAGGAGGTTTTTTTCTAGCCCTTAATGTTCAGCTTTTGATAGGCACACAGTTGGAATGAACAAATCGAACAGTGCCAAGGTTTGTTTAATTGGGGGCACAACAGGTGCAATTCAATAATGTGTTTAGTTTTAAATCTTCAATTTTGAGAAAATACAAAGAAAGGAGGGGTAGACTTAGGGGGCAGGGTAGCCACCCTTTGACAATTTTAGCCCTTTGCTTAATTAAGATCCTTTCAATGCTACTTCCTCTTTTTCAGGCCTGAAACCCTTTGGATTTCATTATGGCCATGACTTGGGTTTTTCTTTCTTTTTAATTAAGTTTACTTTTCGATTTAGATCACCCTGACAAATGCTTTAATTCTCTTGGAAACCCACATTTCACTTTACATTTATCTCTTTGCTGCTTCTGGTGGCTTATGTAGAATAATCTTGATTCAGGCTGAATAATACCTACAATGTTCTTTCTACCTTAATGATCAAAGATATAGTTTACTCTTCGAGGACCTCAAACAAAAGCATAATTTGGTTACATGAAATGGGGAGAGTACCAGGAAAAGGGAAAATTGTGGATCCATGAAAAGTTTAGATTTCTATATAACTGGGTCATAGTGTATTTATTTCTTTTTTAATTAATTAATGTGTCCATTTTTAATTCACATTGTTTTATGAATCATATTGGGAGAGAAAAATCAGAACAAAAGAGAAAAAACATAGGAGAGAAAAAAAAAAACCAAAGAGAAAAAAGAAGTGAACACATACATGTATGGGTTTACATTCAATCTCCATAGTTCTTTTTCTGGATGCAGGTGGCATTTTCTATCCAAAATCTATTGGAATTGTCTTGGATCACTGAACCACTGAGAAGGACCAAGTTTTTTATAATTGATCATCACACATTGTTATTATTGTGCACAATGTATTTTTGGTTTAACTTGTTTTGTTCAGCATCGATTCATATAAATCTTTCTGGGTCTTTCTAAAATAAGCTTGTTCAATTTTTATAGAACAATAATATTCCATTACTTTCGTGCGCCAGCTCATCCAGCCATTCCCCAATGGATGAGCATCTACTCATTTTCTAATTCTTTGCTATCACAAAAAAAGTTGTTAGAAACATTTTTGCACATAGGGGATCTTTCCCTCCTTTATGATTTATTTTTGGGATACAGACTCAGTAGTGGCGTTGCTGATTCAAAGGGTATGCACAGTTTTATAATCCTTTGGGCATAGTTCCAAACTGCTCTCCAGAATGGTTGGATCATTTCACAATTTTATCAACAATGCATTAGTGACCAAGTTTTCCCACATCCCTTCCAATATTTCTCATTACCTTTTTTTTATCATCTGAGAGGTGTGAGGTGGCACTTGATGTTGTTTTAATTTGAATTTCTTTAGTCAATAGTGATTTAAAACATTTTTTCAGATGACTATAGATGGTCATCATCTGAAAATTGTCTGTCCATATCCTATAACCATTTTTCAATTAGGGACTGCCTTGTATTTTTAATTCATTTGACAGAGTACTTTATATATTTTTAAAATGAGACCTTAATTGGAAACACTAGCTCTAAAAATTTTTCCCAGCTTTGTATTTCCCTTTTAATCTTGTTTCTGGTGGTTTTGTTTGTGCAAAATCTTTTAAATTTAATGTAATCATAGTTGTCCATTTTTCCTTTTATAATGTTCTCTACTATTTCTTTGGTCCCTTCTCCAAAAATCTGATAGGTAAATTGTTCCTTGTTCTCTTAATTTGTTTATGGTATCATCCTTTATTCCCAAATCATGTGTCCATTTTGACTTTATTTTGGTATGGAGTGTGAAATATAAGTCTATGCTGAGTTTCTGGCATATTATTTTCTAGTTTCCCCAGCAAGTTTTGCTAAATAGTAAGCTCTTATCCCAGAAGCTGGAGTATGGGAGTTTACCAAATACTAGATTAGTATAGGCCCTGATTATTGTGTCAGGTGTGTCTAATCTAGTCCACTGATTGATCACTCTATTTCTTAGCCAATACCAAATGTTTTTGGTGACTTCTGCTCTATAATATACTTTAATATCTGATACTACTAAGCCACCATCCTTTGTCTTTCTTTTTTCATTAATTCCCTTAATATTCTTTAATTTTTCTTCTTCCAGATGAATTTTATTATTTTTTTCTAGTTATAAAATAACCTATTTATGCAGAAATGTCATTTTTATTATGTTATCTTGGCCTATCCATCAGCCTTTGGTATTTTTCCAATTGTTTAGATCTGACTTTGTGTAAGAAATGTTTTGTTGTCCTCATATTGTTCTTGGATTTGTCTTAGGAGGTAGACCCCCAAGTATTTTATTTTGTCTACAGTTATGCTCATCCCCTTTCCCTTCTTCTCTCAACTGCAATAGGTGTTTTATGCCTCTTCATGTGATCTAATTTGTCCCATTCTAACCCCCTTCCTCTTCTCCCAGTATAGTCTTTTTCTACCCCGTAATGTCTTTTTCTTTGATATCACATCAGAGTCCATTCACAACCACACCTTCAGTCAATGCAATACCCTGCTCTATCTGCCCCCATAACAGATACAGTTCTTAAGAACTACAGATATCATTTTTCCATCTAGGGGTGTAAATAGTTTAACCTTTAAATAATATGCATTTTTCCCCATTTACCTTTTTATTTCTCAAGTTCTTTGATTGAAGATTAAATTTTCTGTTTACTTCTACTTTTTTCAATAGAAATGATTGAAAGCTTCTTACTTTATTGAAGAACTTTTACCTCCCCTGAAAAAAAGATGCTCAGTCTCAACAGATACATAATTCTTGGTTGTAACCCCATATCCTTTGCCTTCTGAAATATGGTATTCCAGGACCTCTAATCCTTAATTGTAGAAGATCCCAGATCCTGGGTAATCCTGACTATTGATAAATCCTTGATATCTGGATTGTTTTTATCTGGTAGCTTTCCAGTTTTTTTTTTTTCCTTGAGATTGTAGTTCTGGAGTTTTGCAACATTGTTCCTTGTGTTTTAATTGTGGTATCTACTCTTTTTTTACATTTTCTTCCATTTTTCATTCTTTTTTTGTTTGTTTGACTGATTCTTGATGTCTCATAAAGTCATTAGCTTACATTTACCTTGTTCTAGTTTTTTTTTTTTTTTTTTTTTTTTTTTTTCCTGAGGCAATTGGGGTTAAGTGACTTGCCCAGAGTCACACAGCTAGCAAGTGTTTAGTGTCTGAGGTCAAATTTGAACTCAGGTCCTCTTGACTTCAGGGCTGGTGCTCTATCTTTTCTAATTTTTAATGTGTGATTTTCTTCAGTTAGCTTTTGTATCTCTATTTCTATTTGGTTAATTCTACTTTTGAAAATGTTGTTTTTATAAGTGGATTTTTTTTTGTTTGCATTTGGCCAGTTGTATGTTTTAAGGATCACCTTTCTTTTTCAAGCTGTTGACTCTTTCCTTGTATACCTGTCATTTCTTTTCTCATTTTTTTCTTCTACCTCTCTTATTTGGCTTTTAAAGTCTTTTATGAGCACTTCCAAGAAGTCTCTTTGGGCTTGAGACCAATTCATATCACTCAAGATTTTCTCTTTGTATCTTTTTTCCTCATTTGAATTGATGTTTCCCTGTCATCATAGTAGTTTTCTGTGGTCAAGGTTGTTTTCTGTCTCTTGCTTATTTTCTTTTCTTTTCATATTTCCTTTGTTTTGCTTTTAAGGTCAAGCTCTGCTCCTAGGGTAAAGGGAGCATTGTCGAAAGCTTCCTGTATAGTTCTGAGCCTTGACTTTGAACTCAAGTTTTGAGCTCAAGGGCCCATTGTGTTTGCAAGAGGTAGCTTTATATGCCCTTTCTATGAAACATTCTGGTGTATAGAATTTGCCTTGGGTCTTAGTGTATTATTGATAATTATGGATTTGACTAGTTACCCTTGCAATTCTGAGATTTTTGGAGTCAAAAGTCCTGGTTCAATTAAAGGGACAATTTCATGGACATGCATTGCTCAATTTATGGATAGCTAGACTCAGGTTGAAAATCTCTAATGACCATTAGCTTGTTATGTTCTTTGAGTTGAAAAATATCTAATCAGTTCTATGTATACAAGAAGAAAGGACTTTGCCCTCAGAAACTCACAATCTAAAGGATTAGACAACATTCAAATAATTATGACATAAAACATATATGAAGAGTATTATATGTCCAGAGAGGGAAGATACTATCAACAGAAAAGAGTGCAAAATGTCTTCTTTTAAAAAGTGTGATTTTAATTGAATCTAAAAAGAAGCCAGTGTAGGTAGGAGGTAAAAGTGAGAAAGGGGAACTTTACAAACACAAGTTATAACTAATGCAAAAATATAACTTAGGGGATATGGAGTATTATATATGAGGAACATGGAGTAGAAACATGAAGTATACTAGTATAGCTAAATCATCACGTGGGGAAAGAGAGAAAATAAAGCATATTAATGAATAAAGACTGGAAAAATAGAAAAGAGTAACATTGTACAAGAATTTAAATGCCAACCGTTTTGTATTTGATCCCAGAGATAAAAGGGAATTTGCTAGAATTTGCCTGATAGGATGTAGTAGTAGTATGGCATGTGGAACCCAGAGGAATAGTCAGACCTGAAATGTAGGAAAATAACTTTGAGAGATATATAGAGAATGTGTTAGAATAGGGAAAAGTTAAGAAACAGAGACCAAGGAGAAGGCTATTGTGATAGTCTAGGAGAAAAATAATGAAGGCCTATACTAGGTTGTCTGCCTGATTCAGGAGAAAGGAGCATATATGAAAGTTGTTGTGAAGGTAGAATGATGGTATTTGACAACAGATCGCATATGTCAAAGGAAAACAAGTGATAAATTAAACTTAGCATTAAATTTGAGGTGTGTCTGACATGATGATGGTACCTGAACTCAGTTGCTTGGAATTTCAGTTTTAAAGCTAAAATAAATCTTCCAGGATATCTACTATAAGCTTCGTACCTTATACTGAGAAAACCGAAGCCCTTAGAACTGATGTGATTTGCCCATGGTCAGAAGAATAGAAAGTGACAAAGTTATATCCTTGACTCCACTGTACCATGCTGCCTCCCCTTCTTAGAACTGATTCAAAGAACCACTGAATTAAAACAATCTTTCATAACTGTATTCATCAGCAGCATGATCCAACCCGTTATGTCAGTGACTAGAAAAAGAAAAAGGAGCCACATATATAAATGTGAAACCTCTTCCACCAACATAGGTTGTGACAGGAAATTCCTAGGGAGTTGCCTGAGATATGTAAAATTTTAAACACATGCCATATTGACTACATCACTAACAGAGTTAAAGACTGAATAGATAAGTCCTAAGTGGCCACCTTAGATGCCTAGAAATTAATTCATTTTTTCAAAGTCATACAACAAATAAGATTCGGAGAGATTTAGATATAGGTTTTTTTTTGACTCCTATATTAGGATATACATAAAGTAACAAAACCCAGCATAAGCATCACAGAAAACAATCAGTTGACCCATGTACATTATAAAAGAAAGGTACATATGTAAAAATAATAATTTCTCAACAAATGCTACAGTGACTACTGAAATTGAATATTATACTAAGTTAAGAGAAACCTATAACCACAAGGAGGCAATCTGTAGAGTAGATGAACTTGATGAAACATCAATACAGTATTTGTTCAAAGAGAATATTTAAGGATCACCTTTCTTTTTCAAGCTGTTGACTCTTCCTTGTATACCTGTCATTTCTTTTCTCATTTTTTTCTTCTACCTCTCTTATTTGGCTTTTAAAGTCTTTTATGAGCACTTCTAAGAAGCCTCTTTGGGCTTGAGACCAATTCATATCACTCAAAATGTTCTCTTTGTACCTTTTTTCCTCATTTGAGTTGATGTTTCCCTGTCATCATAGTAGTTTTCTGTGGTCAAGGTTTTCTGTTTCTTGCTCATTTTCTTTTCTTTTCATATTTCCTTTGTTTTGCTTTTAAGGTCAAGCTCTGCTCCTAGGATAAAGGGAGCACTGTGGAAAGCTTCAAAAAACCTTCATAAAAGAATTATGGAATTGGATCTTCCCAAGACCAGAAAGTTAGCATGGGAAGAGAAAGAAATGCCACCAATATTACCAGATAGAACAACAGAAAATAGAAAAAAATATTAAAGGGAATGGAACTATATATGAGTCAAAAGCTATTAAATTGTGCATATAATTTGACCCAACAATGCTACTTCTTGTTCTATACCACAAAGAGATCAAAAATAGAGGAAAAGAAGTAGGTGTTAAAAAATATGAATTGATAGAAGCTCTTTTTATGATGGAAAAGAACAGGAAACAGTGGATACCCATCAATTTGGGAAAGAATAAACAAGTTATGGCTATATGATGTAATGGATACTAAAAATAAGGAAGGGGCTGCTTTGAAAGAAACCTGGAAAGACTTGTATAAATTGATGAAATGGAGTGAGAACAAAGGAACAATGTAGACAATAACTGCATTATTACACCAATATCTGTTTTGATAATCTTAGGGACTCTGATCAACAAAATAACAAAGTCTCCCTTGTCAATTGTTGTTACTTTTGAGAAATTACATTATCATCAAGATGAATGGAAAACAATTATCTTCTTGAGTCAGTGAGTGAGTTCAAGTTGAAGTCTTTGAATCCCTTCCACATCTTACTTCTATGACAGGTGTATTGACATCTATTTCTATGTCCTGAAAACTTCATCTATTTAAGTATACAGATGGTTAATAGCTGTGTGATCTTGAGCTTTATTTAAATAAAATGTCTTTTCAGGGAATGTATTCATCATAGGATGGAAAATCTATATAGATTTCACAAAACTGATATATGTAACCTAGTCTTGATGTACATGGAAGAACAAAGGATACTTCCAGAAGAAGGTTAGGATATATGGATAAGGATTATGACATGTTAGGTAAGAAACTCATGCAGGGAAAAAACATTGATAGTGAATAACTTGTTAAAAAGATGATGTCTATAAAATGAATCAAAACTTATGTACTATACTTTAAAATAGAGAGGAAAAGGAATCTTGGGCCATGGTTTTGATGCATCTCATAAAGGTTCACAAACATACTGGAATCTTATCAAAATTCTAAGCGAAGCTTATCAAGAATATAAGAAAATATAGTGAAAAATAAAAGACAGTTCTCATATATCTGACAAGGCAGATTATTCAGAACAGAAGCATCAAAGAAAGAAGAGAGGACTAGAAATTTATAGGAGATTATACCAAGAAATGATGTAACAATAAAACTCATGGTTTCAGAAGTACAAATGGCAGGTATGGATAATAAATTCAACTTAATTAAAGCATGTAAATTTGAATCCTTATGCATCTTTTAATCTAAATCATATAGTATTTATAATTGAGTTAGGGAAAATAACAAAGATTAGAATTTATGAAATGCTATTATATTAAGATGTCTTCATCAGGGGAAATGCATAAATCAACATTGGGGGATGTATAGAAGTAAATAGCTGAATGGTGATTAAAGAGAGAAACAAAGGTAAATTATGTTAATAGTATACTAGAGGCTATCTGTAGGAGAAATATGGGATCATATGATTTTAGAATAGAAAGAATAGAAAAGGACTTTGGAGTTTACTCCTGGGACTCTTTGTTCATGTCTAGTAGACATATATTTGTTAGACTTGGGCTCCTTGAAGCCAGAGACTGTCTTTTCCACATTCTGTATTCCCTGAACTCTTATTTAGTAGGTACTTTGTAAATCTTTGTTAACTATTGTAACTGCCCAAATTAACTACAAAGGACATTTGAAGGTGAAGACTTTACCATCAATATGGTAGCTGATTTTAATTTCATATTTGTCCTCCTTGAAAGTGTTTGACAACATATCAAAAATGGCATGCCAAAAAGCATGGGAGCAAATTTCACTCCAATAGTGACTGGGAAAATTTGAGAGCATTGTCCATTATCCAGAGCCTGGACAAGCATGCTATCGTGAAATTGAATTACTATACTAATGAACTTCTTTGGGCAACCAAATTTTGACATAATTTTCCATCAGATCTTATGATTGACAGTATCAAAGGCCTCAGTAAGATCTACAAATGTATACAGACCTCTGTTCTGCTCCTGGAATTTCTATGGGAGTTGTTGGGCAATAAATATCTTATCAACTATTCCTCAGCCCCTTCTCAAACCACATTGGCTTTTATGTAAATGACCTTTTTCTAAGTATAGGACTAGACTATTAAGGAAGACTTTGGCAAGAATCTTGCTAATAATGACTAAAAGAGAACTCCCCTTGTGGTTGTCATAGGGCAATTTATTCCCTTTACTTTTATGGAGATGGACAATGGAGGCATCCTTGAACTCCTACAGCATAACCTCTTCTTGCCATATAATTTGGAAAATTTCAATCAAAATATGAACAATGGACTCTCTCTTCACCAACTTGTAAATCTCAATTTGGAACAGAATCAGCATTAGGTGTTTTTCCAATAAAAGTAACCTAATGATATTCAAAATCTCTTCTTCACTTGAACTTTAGCTAGTGCTAGGATGGTCAGGGTTAGAAAAACTAAGGAAGTTCCAAAGAACACAGAAGAGAAAAATAATGTGCTAAAATACATATCAAGAACCAGAAATTTCTTATTAAGTACCAGTTGGAAACCATTTTACAGAGGGTCATATTCCTAACAGAAGGGTAGGGAAAGATTGTAAAGAATTTGGAATCAACATGCTAATTATGGCTCAAAAATTGCTGAGTATATCTCAGAGAATGAGAAAAACATGGGAAAGTTCCCAATAAATCATATGGCATGGAGGAACACTGGTATAGTACTGCCCAGCATGACCTGCCCTCATCAGAGAGATATGGTATTCTATGAGTAAAGCAGAATTGAGTTAGCTCAGAAGAAAGGCAAGATGCACAAAGTTAAAGAAGCCAACCCAAATGTTTTTGGGACTATTTGTGTCCAGCCTGTGGCAGAGCATTTCAAGCTCATAATGTTCTGATCAGCCACAGTCAGACACACTGTAACTTGGCCATAACATAGTGATGTTATTTTGGTCCTCTTCAAGAATGAAGGACAACAGCCAACCTTTAGACAAGTCATTTCTTTTCTGTGATGCTGTTTCTTTATTTTAAAAAATGAAGCATTTGGATTCTCATCTAAGTCTCATGCTTTATAATTCTATGATTCAATATTCCTTTACAAAGTAGAAAATGGGGATTTAAGGAACTTACTTTTCCTTTTTTTTACTTTTAAGAGATCTTTAGGCCCAGGTACATTCCCCTAGTGAAATATGTTTTTCCTAAAAGCGTTCTTTATTTTAAGCAAAAAATTAAGAATTTTGAAAGCTATTTTAGCAAAGTGATGTTCATAGCTCTTATTACTTAGGTGGAACTACTCCTGCAGTGATGCCCCATGATTACATCTGGCTACTTCCTCACTATAAAAGATTTGGCAGGTGGACTTGTTTGAAATCCCCTGTCACTTGCCCTAAAGGTAAATAAAAACATTAAATAATCCAAAATATGACTTGCCATATGTTCAAAATAGGTGTGGAAGGCCTTTCTAAAACTTTTCTTTATAATTCTTCTGCTTTATGTATTATGCATCTGCAATTTCAATATTGTACACCAGAAACCATTTTTAAAATTGTTGTTGATGCTGTTTCAGTCAAAGGTATGACACTTTCATACCATAAGTCCAGAAATGCTAGGTGCAGTCTTCTTATGCCTATCACTTATCTTTTCCAAAGAGTAGAAAGCCCAGAGGCAATGCTATCTTCAGCAGCATTTCAAGGATGACTAATGGTTGCTATTTCTACAATTAGGATTTAATATTCCTTTAAGTGATTTATTCTTTTGAACCTGAAGTGGTTATTTTGGTTTTTATATATTATCATTACCAGTTTGTACTTTGGTTGATCTTCTTAAAGAAAGTATTTTTGAAGCAGTTATTGGTGGACATTATTCAAATACTACTTTGGTGTATATGTTTTAATTTGCAAAAGGGAGGACAAAGATTCATAGGTTCATTTTCATTTCATTGCCAAAAGACTCTTGCACATTTGCAAAACGAAATTACTTTGCTTTACTTTGTCACCTGCAGAGCCCTGAGAGCAAAGCTTCTAAGAGTACTTGTCTGTACCAGGGTGCCCCCTTTAGCTTTCCTGGGAATCTTTTTTGCATTTTCAACCATCTTCCCTTGTAGAATAAATAGAATCTTGGAGGGAAAATAGTGTTCTCATATAGAGCTCAGGAGTCTTGTATCATATTTTACTGGCCTCAGTAATAAAGAGTTAAATATCTAAGGAAAGATTATTTAAAATATTCTTAGATTATCCTTTAAAAAAGATAATTCTTGTTATCTCTCAGCATATGATGACTTACTAGACACAAATTCCCTTATTAAATAATGCCTGTATCTTTGGTTACTTTTATCTAGTACTACTTAATTCTACCCCATTTTCTCATCTGTCAATGAGTAATTTGGATTAAATAACCTCTAAATTCTTCCTGGGATCTAAAATTAATGAAATGCTCAATAAATTGATTCAATTATATAATATTAATATTTTGAAATTTCAAAAGATCTCTTATTTTTGTTGTTATGAACTTCTCCAACCCTTGTAGAACACAGCAATTCCTTAGTAAATTTCTTTGTTAATTATCATGAAGAAAAAATGTTAATTGCTAGGTAGAAATGTGTTATAGAAAATGGATCATTAAACTTTAAGCTACAAAAATCTAAGTTCAAATCTTGCTTCAGAAATTTAGCCCTAAGACCATGGTTAAGATAATTTACGTCTCTGGTTCTCAGTTTATTTATTTCTAATATAAAGATGTAAGAATTGATGATCTCAAAGATTGCTTAAAGATCTAAAACTATGATCATATGGTGGTAAAGTTCTAGTAATGCAATTGTAATTAAAGGGTTACTCAGATAAGAAAATAGGACAAAAAGACAAACCAAACTCCTAACATTTTCAGTTTGTTAAGTCTCATGATAGCTTATTCTTAGCTGCCAGATACTTTGAGAATCTAGGATCACTTTTATGCCATGTGAATCAATATTGATATAATCCTTTAATAGTCTATAATGTTATCAGTGTGGGCTTTTCCTTTACTACTATAGATTACATTGTTTCTATAAGTTAGTATATGGCTATCAACAGTTCTGCTAGCTACAAAGTTTATCACTTTGTTTCCAACCTGATGACAAGATTTTCCAGTCTTTCTAAGGCAAATTTTTGAACAACAGAATCCTATCATTGTCCCTAGTCAAATCCTTTCCATGTTGCTAGAATCCAACAGAAATGACTCCTCTTTGACAATTTGTAGCATTATTATCACTACTACAAATAAGGTATTGGAGTTGGACCCTTGTAAAGAGGGAAATGATTATGAAATTGATCAAGGCATAATATGGTCATTTGGCAAATTAACTTGAACTTTCTCACCTGTCAAGGCTAATTTCTCTCAAGTTTTTTTATTAATATTTCCTTTTCCATATATTAATTTATTTTTTTACATTTTCTTAAAGTAACATTGCTTAAAAATCTCTAATTTCAATATAATTTCATTAAGCATGTAATCTAGATGAAGAAAAAAGAGGAAATTCAAGCTAAGGAACCTTAGGACAAAAACTCCTTCACATATCTGAGCAAAGAGAACAATCAAGCAGGTAAGAAGTCCTAGGTGACCATGAATGATAATTAGAAACACAAGAGGATCCATCATTGTTTTCCAACAAGATATGAAATAGAGCTGGAACCTGAGCCCAATAGCATTGAGAATAGTTAAGTTTATAGTCAAGTACCCTCAGTCACCATCTTAGGAAATGCAGCGCAGAATTGATTTTGTGTGGCATATTATAGCTATTATAGACACAAAAAAGAGAATTCTTGCTTTTAATGAATTTGATGCTGTCAAATAGTTCAACATTGGAAATACATATCATTATATAAAAGGAAATGAAAGTAAAGATCTTCCCATCTGCTTTGCAGCCATTCCCTAAGGACCAAAACACTTTTCTTTGTGACTTGCAATTACACATGTGATATCTCCCCAATTAGAATGCTAGCTCCTTGAGAGCAGGGACTGCCTCATTTTTTTTTAATTATCAACCAATCCTCACAACATAATGCTCTGCATATAGTAAATGCTTAATAATTTTTCCCATCCATCTATTCATTCATATAGATAATTATTATCGAGATGTATAATCTTGGCCCTCACTTAACTAGGGATATTCCTAATACATTTTTGATAGTAGCTTAATCAGTCTGACAGATTAATATATGCTTTATAGACAAAAATGACACCATTGACCCAGCATCATAAGGCCATGCACTTCTGAGTTGCAAATTGTTTTTTTCCCTTCATAGTTCTGATAAATTTGTGCTGATCCTACTATACTTTCTCACCCACTTCACCTTATAACTGATGTCAGACATTTATGAAATAAGGTTGAAGTGAGTTCTGTAGCCAGGGAGCCAAGCATGGCTAACCTCTGACCTTGGCCTTATTAACATTGTTTTCAGACCAACTGGGCTGTCTAGAGAAACATTAGTGAACAGCTCTAGGTCAGAAGAAGGCAATATTCTAGTGGAAATCAAGACTGTTGCTTTCTTAATTTTCTCTACATTGTAGATAATTTTAAAATATCATTACTTATATAGTAGACATTTGCTACCATGAAAATTCTTATCATGTATAGTTTTATTTGTTTATTTATTTATTTATTTATTTATTTTGCGAATGAAACTTTTTTAAAATAAATAGCTCCTGTAACATAACAGAGGCCACATCTACTTTTCCCCTAAGTTTCCTAATACTTTGTACCTACTACTCAGGTTTCAGTATATAGTACTTAGTTATACTCCCCATGGGTTCTCAATAAATTCATGTAGACTGACATGTTTACTGAGTCCATCAGTATATGTCTGAGACAAGCTGTCTGTTTTAGTTCCCAAATCCCTTGCTTATTTGATCTCTGACTTCTATCTGAGATGGGTGAGACAAAGTGTGACAACCTGTTTACTTATTGCTCTAAATACAGTGCATAGGGAATGAAAAGATCAAAGAGTGTGCTAGGAATACAAAATAGGCTTCCAGAGATTTGATATCCCTAACTTTTTGTTAAAGGAATAAAAGGAGACACAATAAATCTAAACTGTGAAAGATTAAAGGAAGGAGAGGAGAAAAGGCAAGAGGAGAGACACAGATCATCAGATAGTGTGTCGATGGACCGAAAGTTCTGAGAACTGGGCCTAAGAGGCTGTGCCACCAGCTAATTATATGAACCTGGGCAAATCTTTTCATTTCTCTGACTCCTTCTTCTCTTCTCCCTTCCTCTTCTCTCCTCAAAGCCATTTCTTCCTTGCGGTTTACTGGAATACCCTAATTCTAGTTAACTGGATTCTTATATATAGGAGCCAGAAGCTATGAAAAAAATCTCTTTGCCAAATGGAACAGTTGTTCAGTAGTTTTTCAGTCCTCTCTCATCTTCACGACCCCATTTGGGTTGAGTTTTTTTTTGTTTTGTTTTAGTTTGTACTTTTTAGAAAGATCACACAACTAGTAACTTTCTGAGGCCAGGAAAATGAATTTTCCTGGCTCTAAGACCAGCACTCACTCCATTGTGCCATCCTGCTTCGCCATCCTATATGTAGCTTGTTTTGAATATATTTGTTTGCCCATTGTCTCCACCATTGAATTGTTAGTTCTTCGAGGTAAAGATTGTTTTTAAAACTATTTTTGTATCCTCAAGTTAGCACAGTATTCAGTATGTAGCAAAAGCTTAAAAAAATGTTTATTGATTGTTTAATTGTGTAATGACTATGTAAGGGTAAGGTACTCACTCAAGTTGTCTCACCCCACTTAAATTGTCATAGATGTTCTAGAAAACTGTAAATTTACACCATTTTTCTGATAAAGAGTCTGATTTCTAAAATATATAGAGAATTGACTCAAATTTATAAGAATGCAATTCAGTTGATAAATGGTCAAAGGGTATGAAAAGATAATTTTTAGATGAAAAAATAAAGGTTATTTATGGTAACATGAAAAAATGGTTTAAATCACTTCTAAGTAGAAAAGTGCAAATTAAGAAAAGTACCACTTCACACCTCTCAGATTGAGTAAGATGATAGGAAAAAATAATGATAAATCTTGGAGGGGATGTGGGGAAACTGGGTCACCCAGCAGCATTAGTGGAATTGTGAACTGATTTAACCAATCTGGAAAGTAATTTGTAACTATGCCCAAAGGACTAAAAAAAATTGGACATATCCTTTCATCCAGCAGTATTTTTAAAGGGTCTGTATCCAAAGATATCATAAAAGAAGAAAAAGAACTCACTCACAGGTGCAAAAATGTTTGTAGCAGTCTCTTTTTGCAGTGGTAAGAAACTGGAAATTAAGTGGACACCCATTAGTTGTGGAATGGCTGAAAAAGTTATTATGTATGAATGTAATGGAATATTATTGTTTTATAAAAATAATGAACAGTCTGATTTCAGAAAAGCCTGGAAAGACTTATATGAACTGATACTGAGTGAAGTAAGCAGAACCAGGAGAATATTATACACTGTAACAATAACATTATATGATGATCACCTGTGATGGACTTGGCTCTTCTCAACAATGTTGTGATTCATGGCAATTACAAAAGACTTGGGATGGAAAATGCCAAAAAATAGTTTTAAAAATAATCTTTCTCCTCAAATAGTTAACAATTCAGTGGTGGAAGCAATGTGCAAACAAATATATACCAAACAAGCTATATGTAGAATGAGAAAGGTAGATGGCACAGTGTAGTGAGTGCTGGTCCTGGAGTCAGGAAAATTCATCTCCCTGAGTTCAAATCTGAGTCACAGATACTTACTAGTTGTGAGAACTTTGTAAAAAATACAAAGCAAAACAAACAAAATACAGTAGAATTCTCATTCTAAAACCCAGATTCTATGATCAAGTGTATAGCAGTAGACCCTTCACCTTAAATTGTCTTGTATTTTCTTACATAATCTGTGTCTATATATATGTACATGTATGAACATATGAATGTTGTCTTCATCAATAGAACAAAAGCTCCTTGAGAATAGAAGTTTTCATTTTTGTCTTTGAATCCCTGGCACTCAGCATAGTTCTCAGCACAAATTAAGAACAGTTTATTGATGCATTACTTATTCTCAACTCTCAAAACTCCTTAGTAACAATTTCCTGCTTCTTTGGACCTGTCTTTTGTCTGCCACTGACCTACTGGACAATTCTCAAAGGACAACCTATCTCTTCTGGCCTCTGTTTTCTCATTTGTAAAATTACAGAGAAAATGGAATGACTCCAAATCTGAGTATGTGATCCTACAGTCCCAAACATGGGCTTTCTTGCTTTGCCTGCTCCTGGTACTTAGTTGATGTATTTAGTCAATATAATGACTTGACTGTCTTACCTTGCCTTTGCCTAAACCCCTAAACTGATATCTGCTTGTGATTAAAATCATATTTTCTTATATTTAAGAAATAAATTAGATGACAGTAAGATGAAGGAATGAAACAATAATTACAAAAAGCAAACCCAAAATATACCAAATCATCAAGGATTTATAATTATAAGATGCCTTTCTTTTAGAGTATTTAAAGAATAAGGTTGTGATGGCAAGCACTTGGGTATTAACTGCTGAATAGCATGAATTTATAAGAAGCTATCTGATGGACATGCCAAAAATCAGAAAGAGACAAAAACATTGAGTGATGGATGATCCTGAAATTAAACCCAAGTTGATTCTGGGAGATATGACTAATAAGATGAATTTCCAGTTTTTGTCAGCTAAATGTCATGGTATCCATCCGTGCTAAAGAGTGAATATGTGCCTAGCATTTAAAATTCTATGAAATACAAGAAACTTTACCCAATACTTCTTAACTGCTTACAATCTAATGGAGGAGACAATATGCACACAAATGCATACATAAGAAGCTATATACAGAATAAATAAGAAAAGGAAGGAAGGCATTGCAGTTATATTTATATGAATTGTGTAGGTACTTAATAAATGTTTACTAATTCATTGATTGAAAGAAATTTTGACAAGAAAGGGTAAAACATTGTGATGGTTATAGGAATAATTGCAAATTGTATCCCATTATTCATAGAAAAGTATTTTTAGGAGTAAGTAGTTAGAAAGGATTAATAGTTCAAAACAAGGTTAGAGCTCAATACTCATACTCAGCACATAAGTTAGAGGAGCACAGGCTTCATGGAGAACCACTATTGGTGATATTGAAGACATTAGTTTTTGTGGGTTTAGGAACCTAAACATCATTTATAATATTTTAATGGAAAATACAAATTATTTCGAATGAACTTTAAAAATATATAACCCATTTGTAAGTTGAGTCTACTCATATTTAATCAAGAAATCTGCATTAAACATCCACTAGGTATCAAGCTTTTTGCTAGGCTTTGTAGGAGACAAACCTTTTATTAGAATAGGGTTACAAAGACAAACATTAAACAATCTCTGTGTTTAGAGTAAATAGTACTGCATGAGTTATAGGAAAAAAGAGAAGAAAGAGAAAAGACATGGAGGGAAGGAAGTTACTCTATTATTCTATGTAAATTTCAAAAAATCTAAAAGAATTCAAATAAAGATCTAGAAATTGGGAGGGAGTTTTGAAAATGGTTCATTTATAGCTTCTACAAAAATTGATAGTTTTTAAAAACAAAGACAAGAACTATTATAGAACTTGTTGAAATGTTCACCAAAATATGTCAAAGCATTGATTTCACATAACTATTAAACTCAATTTGTTCTTATTTTTCCAGAACAATCATAATTTTGTCAGTAGTATCAGTTTATGAGCAGTATTGTTTTGAGTTAGCAAGATCTTTTACATTTCTTTTGCCATCGTAAAATAATCCAAAAGAGAGTATTCAATCATTATATAATGCAGAATATACTCCAAGTATGAACAAATGGGGTCAGTTGGTCAGCAAGTATAAGTCATGAAGAAAGCCAGAGAAACCAAAAGGTAGAAGGTAGGAATCAAAGAAATCAGTGATTAATTGGAGAGATGTCATGGTCAGATCTGGAATTTAGGATCAGTTTGACAGCTAATCAGACAATGGACTGGAATAATGAAAGACTTGATTCGGGGAGACAAATAAGAAGGCTACTACATTAGTAAAAATATAAGAGAATGAAGGCCTGTATCACAGTGATGACAATGCCAGAGAAGATGAGAATATATGAGACATATAACAAAGATAGAATCTTCAGAGCTTGAAAACAACATATTGGATCTAAAGGGTGCCAAAGAGCCAGAAGTTGAGAATAACCCTGAGGAATCAATTTGGGTTAGTGGTAGGATAGAGATGCTCCTTCTATGACAAAGAAAAGTTGAAAGAAATGAGGGCATGAGGAGAGGAAAAGGTGAGACTGAATGAGTTCAATTTTAGACATGTCAAATTTAAGATACGTTAATGTCAAACCCATTCTATTGGCTAAGTTGACAAAGAAAAAAAAAAGGAATATGGAATATGTTAGGGGGCTATGGGAGAACAGGTATATTGGTAAAGCTATAAATTTGTACAACTATTTTGGAAAGCAGTATAAAGTGATGCCCCCAAAGTTAGTAGAGTGTGTGTACTCTTTGACCCAGCAATTCTGCAATTAAAGATCAAAGAAAGAGGCAAAAGACCCATACGTAAAAACACAATTACAGCATTTTTTTTGTAGTGGCACAGAACTGGAAGCTGAAGGAATTGAGAATGGTTGAATAAATTTTAGTATATAAATGTGATGGAATACGTTTGTGCCATAAGATATGATAAAGAGAATGGTTTCAGAAAAATCTAGAGAAATTTGTATGAACCAATGCAAAATGAAGTGAGCAGAAACAGTTGAATAATTTATATGATAAAAGCAATATTTTGAAAATAATTAGCTTTAAAAGACTTAGTAACCCAAATTAGTACAATAACCTACCACAGCTACAAAGCACTCATAATAAAACATGTTATTCACCTCCAAATATAAATCTGATGGAATCAGATTACAGATGTATGTTCTTCTCTTTTTTTCTTTTTTTCTCTTTTTTTTTTTGAATGTGGCTAATTCAGGAATTTTTTTCATGACTACTTATTTGGAATGGGTTTTATTTTTCTACTCTTCTTAAGGGGTGGTAGAGGAGGAGGTAATTCAGAACTAGTTGAAAGCAAAATAAAAATGATTTATAAAAAAGATAAATTTCTACAAAAATCAAGCATGAAATATTTAATTGGAAATTGAAGAGAAGTTATTACCACAGGGAAGTAACCTCCGTCTGAAAAAATATTTGTAGATAAATCATTGATTTACTCTCCTCTGTTTTGAGGATAAGAGGAAGGAGCTTTTGAATACACAATATTAAAATGATCTTTTTAAAGTTCTGTCTCGATGACTAGTAAATTAACTTGTTAAATCTTCCTTCACTATGTATGGCAGTAAATACTGATAAAAGTTTAACAAGTGACTCTACCAAAAAAAAGATGTACTATATGTTTTTAAATTTACAATATTAGTATTTTCTCTATCACTTTCTTAAGTTGAGGCAATCAGCAAAACAATAAATCAAGCCTAACATGTTATCATTGCTGATTTCTAATGTGTAAGTGTTCAAAATGAAATTTCACAACCAATTCTCTAAAACTGATGGTATGCTTTAACTCTACCACACTCCTCTTAACAGTGCTTATTTAGGTTTAAAAGTGGAATTAAATGTTGGAGCTGAGTTAAATTGTAAAAGCATGGTCACATGAGAATTATGGTCACTTACCATATAAACTTACCCAGAACACCTAATGTGGGAAAGTACTAGTATTCTTGGAGTGAACTTACATTAAAACCAGACACAATGGCTAGACTAAAAACTAAAAATTTCTTCTCTCCTTTGAAATTAGAGAGAATTATGTTGTTAGGTTATAAACTCCTTGAGGAAAGAAATGAGAGGAAGTAATTATTAATAACTAATTATGACTATATGGGAGGAGAGAGGGAATCCAAGATTTTTCCCCTTTCTATTTCCTCATTCAAAGCCCAATCCTACTAAAAGACATTGCTGATAGATGAAATTAGGCTAAAACATTCTCTTCTCTTGGGCAAGAATTTCATCCAACTCTGATCTAAAGGGCTGATATTTTTGTTTAGATTGAATAAAGATGAGTAAGAGTGACATAATCAGTCACATTCCCCAGCTCCGCATTAGAATAAGCCCAGTTTTTGGGACACTGAGACATTGTTGGTGGAGTTGTGAAAGAATCCAGCTATTCTGGAGAGCAATTTGGAACTATGCCCAAAAAGTTGTCAAACTGTGCCTACCCTTTGACCCAGCATTGCTGTTATTGGGATTATATCCCAAAGAAATACTAAAGAGTGGAAAGGGACCTGTATGTGCCAAAATGTTTGGGGCAGCTCTTTTTGTTGTAGCTAGAAACTGGAAGTTGAATGGATGTCCATCAATTGGAGAATGATTGGGTAAATTATGGTATATGAAGGTTATGGAATATTATTGCTCTGTAAGAAATGACCACCAGGAGGAATACAGAGAGGCTTGGAGAGACTTAAATCAACTGTTGCTGAGTGAAATGAGCAGAACCAGAAGATCACTATACTCTTCAACAACAATACTGTATAAGGATGTATTCTGATGGAAGTGGAAATGTTCAACATAAAGAAGATCCAACTCACTTCCAGTTGATCAATGATGGACAGAAATAACTACACCCAGAGAAGGAACACTGGGAAGCGACTGTAAATTGTTAGAACTACTGTCTATCTACCCAGGTTACTTATACCTTCGGAATCTAATAATTAATGTGCAACAAGAAAATGGTATTTACACACATATATTGTATCTAGGTTATATTGTAACACATGTAAAATGTATGGGATTACCTGCCATCGGGGGGAGGGAGTGGAGGGAGGGAGGGGATAATTTGGAAAAATGAATAAAAAAAAATTTAAAAAAAAAGAATTTGTTCATTAATTGTTAACCAATCAGAGTTGATTCCACCAATTAGGAATATCCACTCTCTGAGAGATATTAAAACTCTCTTAACAGGGTCCCAAAGTTCACCTTTAGTTCTGAATAATGCCAGTGACCTTTTTAATTAATTATTTGCTAGCCATAATTACTAAAATGATACTTAATTACCCAGAAATTATGTCTCTTGGACTTTTACTACATCACAAAATCATGCCTTATTCATTTTTCTATTCTTCTCCTCACATTCAATGAATAGCTCACTAAATATCTTATATAGAGTCCAATTAAGTATTTGTTGAAATTTATTGAGTTGTATTGATTTTGGAACATATTTTATGCAACTTTGCATCATAATTATTGTGCATTTCTTAATTGACTATATGATAGGCTCATTGAGGACAAGAATAGTGATCTATCTACCTTTATTTCTTTAAGCATTGCCTAGTCTGCTCATTTAATAAATATTCAAGTTGGTGCAGTGGATAGAGCACCAACCCTCAAGTCAGGAGGATGTGAGGTCAAGTCTGGCCTCAGACACTTAACATTTCATAGCTATGTGATCCTGAGCAAGTCACTTAACCCCAGTTGCATCAGCAAATAAATAAATGCTCAATAAGTGTTTTATGAATTAATTAGTAAATAAATGCATATTTGAAAGCACTTCTTTTTCCTTCTAATCTATTCTCTTCCTTTCCTGTTTACTACTTTTGTACTTTCAGCCTTATTTTTATCTTTATAGTGTCTAAAGTTTAGAAAATTTTGTCTGTTCAGAAGTTTTTGGGTTTTTTTTTTGTTTGTTTATTTGTTTTTTTTAATCAAGTCTCTGTTTTGGAATTGAAAAACTATTGCTAGATCATCCACAACTATTCTGAAGGACTTATGATGAAAAATCCTATCTATACCCAGAAAAGGAACTGATTGTGTCTGAATACAGATTAAAGCATTCTCTCTTTCTCTATTTAGCTTAATTTTTTTAGGGTTTTTATTTCCATTATGGTGGGAATTTTATATTTTCTTTCATAACCTGACTTCTATGGAAATGTTTTGCATAATTTCACATATGTTTTCTTAATTTTATGTGGGGATAAGGGAGAGAATGTAGAACTCAAAAATATTTTTAAAAAATGTAAAAAAAATTGTTCTGAATGTCATTAGGGGAAATTATTAAATTAATTAATAAAAAATTATTGCTAGTATTAATGTGGTGTCATAATAGAACAAAGAGTTTACTACCGATGTGACTTTGAAAAGCTATCTCTTATACTGAGTTGCAGTATGATACTATGAATGTATGCTGAATTTGGAATCAGAGGTACTTGAATTTCTTGGTATTAAAAAGGGGACCTTTGAAGTACAAAGGATTGCCTGTGGATTACTCTAGTTGTCTCTCTGTAATCCTTCACCTTCCTCACAAAAACAACTCATCGCCCTTCTCCAGTGCAGATTGGCACGTCAAATTCTGATATATCTATATGACCATGAACATGCTACTTACATTCTCTAGACCTTATTTTCTTTATCTATAAAACAAGACCTTTGAAGAAAATATATCTCAGGTATAGAGAAGCAACTAAGCATAGGATAATGGATTAAGTGCTAGGTTTAGAGTCAAGGAGACCTAGATAAATTTACCTCAGATACTTATTAGCTAGGTGACCCTTAACAAGTCCCTTTATCTCTCCAGGTCATAACTGACTCATCTATAAGATGAAGAGGTTTGAAAAGATGATCTGTGATGTCCTCTCTAGTTTTATATCTATGACTTTGCATAAAAACATATAAGATGGTGGCCTCATATCCAGAATAATAATTTTTCAAATTATCCCAAACTGAAGAATTCCCTCGACCTGACTCTAGCTTGTCTAGAAATACCAGCATCTTCAGATCAATCAGTATTCAGAGCCTTATATCATAAAGATAAGTGATTATAATTAAAAAGCTTCTCTCAGGTTGAGCATCTATAGTTGCAATGCTCAAGTATTCCTCTTAATGTTGTGGTTTGCTTGCATGTAATATGGCAAAAAGAATGTATATGATGAAAATCTGGTCATGTGCACAAGTGCTCAGTATATATTGAAAATTCATGATTTTCTTACAAATATAATTTTGGACTCGTTAGAGGAGAAATTTATACTGTGCAGCAATGAATTTTTTCTAGTACCTGGCATCATTTAGGAAGGCCTGGAGAGAATCTGTCTGTTCTTGATAATAGCCTTCCCATTATCCTAATGTCACCATCATTGCTTCTAGAGAAGAATTCTTTGCCAAAACAAGGCATGCAAATCACATTCCCATTTGATGAACTTTAGCTAATCTGTCAATTGCGATTATAGGCATTTGTGTGATGGCACAGATATTACATAGCTGTTCTTTGTAAATTAAAGCATATGACCAGCAAAGGAGCCCATTATAAAAGAATTATACTCTGGGCTATGTGTTAAATCCAAAATCAAATTACAGTTTAATCGGCTATTTCATAGTAATTGCTACATTTTAAGAAAGAAATTATACGATTATTTAGGCAGGGTGATATAAAGGATTGATAAATCCAATGTATAATTTAGGAGGAGAAAGGGGAAGAAGACAAAGGACATCTTCTTCTAACATGGAAATGGTAGAAGTGGTAATTGAACACAGGTCGACCTAGTCCACTTGCTATCTTTCATGTAAAATAGATGAACAATCATTAACTCCATATTAAATTTCAAAACAAGAATGAGTTATGTATGCTATGTGAATCATTTAGAGTGGCAGTTACAGTGGGAAGAAGGAGATAGTGCAGTATAATAAAAATGTTCAGTTAGGCATCGGGAGATATGAAATTGTGGATGATAATAATATTGCTAATATATGACATATGTTATAAATATGATTATATATATATTATACATGTGTGCATATGTATGTATATATGTGTACATAGATATACTATATATTGATGGGTAGGAAGATAGCTATAGATATACTGCTTTAAATTTGCAATGCATTTTGAATATATTATCTCATTTGATTCTTGTTATAGCTAGGAAACATTAAATGTCTAGTTCACAATCACTCAGCTACTGAGTCAGAGGCAGAATTTCATAGCAAGTTCAACAGTCTTTCCCCTTCATCATAGTCTTCTAGGACTATTTTTTTCCATTGAATAGCAGCTAGAGGCTGTTATACTACAATTAGGGCTAAGTTTAGCAACAGAAGTGGAGTCACCTGTATGTGCTGTTTTCGTAGTGGCTAGAAACTGGAAGTTGAATGGATGTCCATCAATTGGAGAATAGTTGGGTAAATTATGGTATATGAATGTTATGGAATATTATTGTTCTGTAAGAAATGACCAGCAGGATGAATACAGAGAGGTTTGGAGAGACTTACATCAACTGATGCAGAGTGAAATGAGCAGAACCAGGAGATCATTACACACTTCAACAACAATACTGTATGAGAATGTATTCTTATGGAAGTGGATATCTTCAACAAAGAGAAGATCTAATTCAGTTCCAATTGATCAATGATGGACAGAATCAGCTACACCCAGAGAAGGAACACTGGGAAATCAGTGTAAACTATTTGCATTTTTGTGTTTCTTCCCAGGTTATTTTTACCTTCTGAATCCAATTTTTCCTGTGCAACAACAACAAAAAAATTCAGTTCTGCACACACATATATTGTATCTAGGATATACTATAAGATATTTAATATGTATGGGAATGCCTGCCATCTAGGGAAGAGGGTGGAGGGAAGGAGGGGAAAATTTGGAACAGAAGGGAGTACAAGGGATAATGTTGTAAAAAAAAAATTACCCATACATATGTACTGTCAAAAAATGTATAATTATAAAATAAGAAAAAAAATTAATAAAAAAATAAAAAAAAAACCAGAAGTGGAGTCATATCCCAGCTCTGACATTAGACACATAATCCCAATTTTTCTGATCTTCAATTTCCTCATCAATAAAATGACTTTGGGGCAGCTAGGTAATGAAGTGGATAGAACTCTGGTCCTGGAGTCAGGAAAACTCATCTTCTTAAGTTAAAATGTGGTCTCCAATGCATACTAGCTATGTGAACCCAGGCAAGTTATTTAATCCTTTTTGCCTCAGTTTTCTCATATGTAAAATGAGCTAGAAAAGGAAATGGCAAACTGCTCTACAATTTTTGCCAAAAACAAACAAATAAAATCCAAATGGGTTCATGAAGAGTCAAGCATGACTGAAATGATTCAAGAACAATAATGCTTTAGCACCTCTTTTACATAATTCTAAAAATAAAAAAGCATTTTGTGAATCTAAATATACTGTATAAATATGGCAATGATGATGACAATAAGAAGGAGAAGGAGGCAGCAAGACACTCAGGGAGAGAGACAAGATATAGCATGTGCCTAGTAAGTCAAAGCACCACAACCACTGTAACCATTCTCTCCTCTTAGATCCTGTTGGAGATAATCTAGGATCATAAAACCAAGAATCCTGGGAAGAGCAGTTTCCATCTGAGCATCTGCACTCAAAATCTTGGGAAACAAGTTTATGGAGGTGCTGCCAAACTATTACTTCTGCAGGGGCTACAAGTACATTTAAGAAAACTCAGAAAAGAAAGTTCTTGTCATTAAAGTCTTTGGTACTGTCAAATGGTTCAGTAAAAATAACATTAAAGAAAAGATTATTTTTATTTGTTTTGTCACTACAACTTAAGGATTACACAAACTTGTTATTTGAATAGTAGCTGAAACCTTTATGTATTGTCTCCTCATTAGAATGTGTACTTTGAGGACTTTTATGTTTATGTCCCTATCCCATAGTGCAGCACTTCACAATATAGTAAGCACTTGAGCATGTCATTTTAAGAGATTTAGAATTAAGAGAATTGGAGTAGATAAACTTTAAAGTCCCTTATAATTCAAATGTTCCATGATCCTAGTATACCAGTCAGGACAAGAGTCAGGAAGACTTATTTTCATGAGTTCAAATCTGGCTTCTGATATTAGCTGTGTGACTCTGAGCAAGTCACTTAAACCCGTTTGCCTCAGTTTCCTCATCTGCAAAATTAGCTGACAAAAGAAATGGCAATCCACTCCAGTATCTTTGCCAAGAAAGCCCCAAATGGGGTCATGAAAAATTACAACAACAATAGATTTTTAATGTCTTACACAAAACTGTATTTTAATCTAGCTTGTTTTTATTTCTCAGATTTGTTGAATGTTGAATCAGAATGGTGGTGTAAAATTCTCCACTGGGTGACAGGCAAAATTTGATATTGAAGAACTAAAATTTTTTAAAACTTTTAAAAGAGACATGAAGCATTTGAAAATAATATACCTTAGTATATCCTGCTCTTTAGGAATGTTTAGAAAGAAGAATGAATTTTAAGTTTATTGTACTCAAAGTAGTTTTTCTTTTAAGTTCCTTTGCTTCTTTATTTATTTGATATCAATATCACTGAGATTATTCTCAACAGTACTACGATTGAAATGAAATTCTTAGATGGTACATGTATGTACTTATGGGTTCACACAATGATGTATAATTAAAAAGTAAGAAAATTGCCCATAGAAATCATGATGAGAATTACTTGGGCTGGATCATTTTCAATTTCAACCTGATCATCCTAGACTTGAACTAAAGTACAGTAAACCATAGATTTATAATTTGAAGGAAGCATAGAGGATAATTTATTCCAATCCTTTTAGTTAAAGATGAGAAAAATGAGCCCTGGAGAGTTTAATATTAAAATCACACAGGTAGGAATTTGAACCAAGTTTTTTTTTTTTTTTAAATTCCAAATCTGGCACTCTTTCCATTGTAGAGAATGGAAATATTATGGTTCAAAAAGGGGAAAAAATTAAAACCAGCTCCATTAAAAAACTAACTATCAATATCTTCAAGGGAGAGATTATAGAATCCTATTTTACTTGATAACATTTATAGAAACTAACATTAAAACAATACTTCATTTTCAATAAGTAAGATTTGATGAGAAAGGTAACACTATTTTTTAAAGACTCAAGTGTAGAAATTTCTTGCTGATATATTATACATATATATGTATATATGAATATATATGGATATGTACATGTATATACATATATGTGTACATGTATATACATATATATATACACATATACATATTTGTGTGTATGTTGATTTCAAAAAGTGATAAATTGTTTAGATGACAGTAAAAGGTTCTATTTTCAACTTGAATAGAAAGCAATTTTGTCCTGGTTTTTTTTTGTGTGTGTGTGTGTGTGTGTGTGTGTGTTTTTATCAAGCCTATAGTCAAGTTTTATTTTCTCCCTCCAAGTCAATTGTTACCTTTAAAGAAGGAAAGGTCACTTTGTTTCTGAGTTATTGAATGATCTAAGAAAAAGAAGTGTTGGTTTGGCAAGGGCTAACATTGAAGAAGTATCCACACATATGTTTTAAAAAATAAAAAGCTTTAATAAAAAAAGAAGTGCTACATTTCTTAAGAGAACTAGTTCGTAAATATTTTATTCAGGTATAGAAACATAGCTAGAGGTCAGTCTCTTCAGAGAGCATCTATTTCTAGCCATATAAAGTTGGAATCGCCTCTATGACATTTCCAGGAAGTTATTATCTAAAGTTCTCCAATGAGGGGTCTCAACCCTTCAAGACACAGTCTATTCTACTTTTCAGAACAGTTCTTATGACAGACAGCATGGCTGAATAAGTGACAAAGATATGTGTAGTGGTATTTCCAGAGTTATAACCATTTAAACCTGCTTTATTCTCCTGGTTTTTGCTATTTACAAAAGGCAACTAATTAATTAACTATCTGAGGGGGTATAGCGTATTATTTTCCCATCAGATGGCATTCCAACTATCTAAGATAGGATATTTCCTCTTTCCACCAAACCATCCCTATTATCAGCTGTCACCACAGGAGTAATAGAAGTCTAGATATTTAACCTTGAATATAGACAAAAAATATTTAAAATGTAAAATTCATCTTATTCATGTTCTTTAACTACCATTCCAGCTTTGAATGCCCCTTTCTTTTCTCATGATCATCCACAAGAAAATGTCTGGTATTATATATGGTGTCCCATAATCATGGTGTCCTACTTTTGCAAAGAACACAAATGGGTACATTCTAAATTTCTTTCTTAGGAGTCAAGCTTAGTCATTATTTCACAGCATTGTTTCATTGTTTGTTTGTTTTTTTTATTTTTTGCCATGCATTTTATTTATATTGTAGTTATTGTGCATATAATTTTCCTGGTTCCACTTACTTCAGCCTGTATTAGTTCATATAAGTCTTCCCATATGTTTTTGCATTTATCATACTTAGTATTCTTAATGTGCTGCAATATTTCATTATATTTGTAACTTGCTTAGCCATTCCCCAATCAATGAGTATCACTCTTGCTTTCACTTCTTTGCTATTATTTTTTAAAGTGCTTCCATCTATATTTTGATGTATGTGGTACTTTTCTTTTTATCATTGATATCTTTGAGGTATGTATCTAGGAATGAAATCTCTTGATCAAAGGATATAGACATTTTAGTGACTTTCTTAGCACAATTTAAAATGGATTTTCAGACTGTTTGGACCAATTCATTACTACACCAACAAAGCATTAATTTCACCTTCAATAACTTATTAGTTATTAAGTAATATATAAACTCAAGCAAAATATAAAAACACTTCCAAATAGCAAAATCAGATTCATAGCAGTTTGGATTAATTTCTTCTTTTTCCTACCTCCCCCTCCAATCTGATAAAGATAAGAGTAATTATTTTTTTTAAACATTTGACATATCCTGCAGATTTCTTTAGTAAGAAAAAAAAAAGAGTTGGGTAAAACTCTGGTTCTGAGTTCTATTTTATCTCAACATGAACATATCATTTCATGGTATGGCATGCTCCTTTGCTCTATCAGATCAAATCTTGCTCTAATCTGTTTCAACACCTTCCACTTCTTCCCATGTTCCAAAAGTTCACAACTACAAGGTTTTCTGCTTGGAACCAAACAATATTCCAGGAATAAGTTAACTTAGTCAGGTGTCAGGACAGTGGGGGGTCACTGCTTTCCTTGCCCAGCCTGCCATGCTAGCAGAATACAAAGTCTGGTAGGCCCAACCAAGCTGAAAAGAATATAAACAGAGGACCAACCTCACCAAACCCAGAGAAACTTATCCATGAAAAAGCAGGGGAATGTTTTGGCAACAGTAATTAATGAAATCTATACCAAAATCATGGAAGGACTACCTTTCGCACTAGTCAAAGAGTTATATCAATGAAATCTGATATCTTCTGGAGTATATTAATTCTTATTCTTTTGTCAATCCCTTCAGCATCAAACTTGAGACAAGCCATGTGTAGAAAGTAGACAAATATGTCTAAAGATACTGAAATATACTAATTTTGCCTTATTAGAATTTCAGTAAGAATTCTCATAAAGTATAGTGGAAATAATGAGTACACATTTTATAAACTTATATTCTTTGAGTTGTCAATATGCATATTGAGTTTTTCTTTGTGAATGATTGTCCATAAAGCTCATAATCAGCAATAAGCAATAACTCTAGTGGCTAGCTTTATGCCTTTATTCAATTAATGATTTTAAAATCAATAAGCATTTATCAAATGTCAAGTGTGGAATTTATTAAACACTGTGAATATAAACAAAAATTAAATAATCCCTGTCTCCAATAATTTATATTCTACAGATAGAGATAATATGTATATAAATACAGGATTATCCAAAAATCTTACTGAAGTTTTGAACTTTAATAACTATTTAACATTTAATTAAGCTATTTAATAGCTATTAAAATTGAAAAGTGCACTAAGATTTTTGGAATGTCCTATGCAAGTACTTACCAAATAAATCCAAGGTAATTCTTTTCATTGAATAAAACCAGAATATATATATATATATATGTATGTATGTATGTATGTATGTATGTATGTATATATTAAGCATATACCCTGTGCAAAGAACTTATACAAAGTAAGAAAAGGAGTTCAAACCTTTTAAGAGATAGCTGTCCCTACAGTGTAGTAGTAGATGGTCCATAAACACCCTGATGTAATTACTGACCCTAACAATGCAATTCACAAATCAACATTTTCTCAACATTTATGCCTTATTCAGTTGCTTATAGGAATCTTTTATAGGAGTTCTGCACAAGCTGGAGAACTTTTTCTAGCATATTTAACATGTAGTGCACAACAGGACAGTGTGTCTTATCCATCATTCTTACCAAGTAATCTTAAGAACATAGAAGCATAAAATCAGAGTGAGAAGGGACCTTGAAAAATATCTAGACTTCACATTTTATGCATATGAACACTAAGACCCAAAATCAGATAGATGGTAAGTTGGAGAATAGGAATTGAAGCTAAGTTTTCCTGTTTAACCAAAGTAGAGCAATGCATAGAATGCCAGGTCTCGGACACTGACTATTGTATAACACAAAATATGCTGTCCAGACTAGCTCGCTGAGCATCTCAGGACCAGCCCAAATCCTTGGTCTTAGTGGAGAAGTGATGAGTCAGGGACCCATGTGGATGGTCAAAAATGAAGTCTTTTTATTTCAAGTCCTCTCAGCTCCTAAATACCTTAGTAAAATTACATCACTACAACACACTGAGCATGTGCTAAGTATAGTATCATTCCATCACCACAGTGCACTGTGCAAGTGCTAACTATAAGCACCTTGCTATTAATATGTAAATACCTCTTTTATTTTAAGTACCACTTATTTCAAGTAGAACACAGGTTGTCATGACCCCCCACCCCGACTTTTCAGGAAGAATAAGATGCCCCAAGGGGAGATGAGAGCCAAACCAGATATTGTCAGCAGGTTCCCTCTGGACTGAAGGGTCTTATACCTCACCGACAGTTCCTGCACTGTCTGAGGCTCTCTAGAAGGATAAAGATGATTTAGGTCTAAGATAGTCAGGAAAAGCTTCATAGAAGAGGGAAAAATAATAGAATTTAGCACAGAAATAAATATATTATTTTTGCCTCTAATATATTTATTTCTGTGCTAAATTCTATGAAATCTTAAAAACAAGAAGTAGAATTTCTTAGTAAACTATTCTTTATAATTTTGTGGAAAGGCCACTTCTTTAAAAAAATTTGTATTGGTTACTTTTGTAGATTTTCTCATCTTTTGATTTTTAAAAATATTATTTGTTATATAGGATAATCCTCTGTGAGGTGAAATGACAAGGATACTAAAGAAAATTTGGGGGATTTTTTATATTGTGAATGGAACTTTTATTTATACAGTACATTCAGAAGTATATACATAAATTCTTATACAATTATTTTTCCAAAGTATACAAGAAATTACTATAATTTTGCTTACAAACGAAAACACATATTGAAATCAATGGACTTTGCATAATTCTCATCCTGTGGTATGCTCAGTATAAATGATTCACACTTGTTTTGCAATATACAGAAAAGTATAAACTACAGTATTCTGGATTGTAGTTATTAATTTCATGGCACTCCATCACCACTATAAAATTTCTTTAACCCAACATGTATGCAATATTGTATAAGAATTTTTCAAAGTCTGTGGGTATAGTGTGTAGAACACTTTTCAGATACAGCAATTTATAAAATGTTGATTTAAAAAAAAAAAGATGCCAATAACAATAACAGCTTATTTAAAAGAAATAAAATAATTAGGACTGTCTTAAATGTTAGATACATTAAGGAATATGAGAGAACATCTATTTAGTTTTGTTTTGCAGGAGAAATAACTGAGGCCCGGATATATGAAGTAACCTTGTATATGACAAAATGTTAGAAGGAAAAGACTTGAGGTATTTGTTTTTCATGTGCCAACATAGGCACTATGGTATATTTGATTGGGATCAATTCGCAGATGAGATCAATTAAAAGGGATGATAAATGTTAAGTGTCATAGTGGATAGAAAACCAGGCCTGGACTGAGGAAAAACTCATGTTTTAAATTCAATTTCGACCTGAGACACTCACTAGCTGTGTGACTCAGCAAGTTATTTAGATCTGTTTTCCTCAGTTTCCTCATCTGTAAAATGATATAGAGAAGGAAATGACAAACCACTCCAATATTATTGTTAAATAAAACCCAAATGGGGTACAAAGAATTGGATACAACTGAAATGACTCAACAACAACAAAAAGGTCAACAACAATAAAAGAAATAATCTTAAGTAAGCCGCAAAATAGGGACATATTTGTATTTATTTTAAAATTTTATTGATTTGTTTTGTTTTTATATTTACAGGCTATTCCCACACATGAGAGGTTTCTTATCATAAAGCAAAATATTTAAATAAAACTGATAATGTGTATGTATAATGTGTATAATGATCTCAAATGAAAGTATAGGGAAACATTATGTCTGTTTCACTTCTCATTTGCATTTGAAAAAAATCTATTTTTTCTTTCTCCCAAGTCCTTACTACCACCACCACAGTGAAGAAAAAAAAAAAGACAAATTTCTTTTAAAAAAAATTCTTTTAAAAGCAAAATATATTCATCTCCAATAACTGTGGCTTATCTATAGTAGCAAAGATAATTTCTTCATAGAAAATTCCTCATACCAATAACAGGCTTACACTAGAGAAAGGGAGAAAGAGAGAGAGATTTATAATTCATGTTAGTTTTTAAATGGGTTAAAGATTCCCTCCTACTCTTCTACCCCAGTTTCATGTTCCTCATGTGTTCCACAAAGGTTAATAAAGATAAAAAATTAGCACAGCTCCGTTAGTTACCATAAATTAGCAGAAAACAAAATATAATGAATTCATTGTGCTAGGACGTTTATCCTAGGTAGGACATGCTAACATTTACATTTTGGAATAAAAAACAAGATGATACATCTGTCTGTTGCTTCTGCCCTATGCAGCTAATGCATTTCCAAAGTGCTCAAACCTGAGTTCAAAAGGGTCAAAGCCAGAAGTCAAAAATCGCTAGTATGCTTGAACTAATCTTTATCTGGTTATGACTGATAATTACAGCAGGTATGCTGTCATCATGATCAACACAGAAAGCAAATTCTGAAAATGTAATTTGGATGGATAGTTCAGCTGTCTATCAAAACAAAGGACAGAGAAAAGTATATTCAACAGAGTCATAACATGATATTTTGTCAAAAATTCAGGTTCAAGGTTAGCTGTAGAAAGATCTGTGTGGTCTGCTAGACTTTGGCACTAACACTATAGCTAGGACTAGTTCTAAAGAAAATAATGAAATAGGTGAAATTAGTCTTTGGGTCTCATATCTTTTGGCATATCTCTTCTCCTAGTCCGCCCTTTAGGAAAAATTCACAATGGAAAAAGTTACATTTATAAAAATATTCAAAATGTATTAATATGATTTAATTGTGGCAGATAGAGGCAATGACAACTTGTTCTTCTTTCCTTCCTTCTTTCTTTTTCTTCCTTCCTTCCTTCCTTCCTTCTTTCTTTTCTTTTCTTTTCTTTCTTTCTTTCTTTCTTTCTTTCTTTCTTTCTTTCTTTCTTTCTTTCTTTCTTTCTTTCTTTTTTCTTTCTTTCTTTCTTTCTTTCTTTTTTCTTTCTTTCTTTCTTTCTTTCTTTCTTTCTTTCTTTCTTTCTTTTTTTCTTTCTCTCTCTCTCTCTCTCTTTCTTTTTTTTCTTTCGTTCTGTCTTTATTATGGCTTTCGGTTAGTCCAACAATTCTTGTAATTTCTAAGTCAGTTTTTTTCAATGAGAAATTTTACATTTCCTTCTTCATCTCCTCCTCCCTTCCCCCTCTCCTCCTTTTTCTTTCCCTTCTCCTTTTTTCTTCTTCTTTTTGGTTTTTTGATGTCTTATGAGGGCCATTTCCAGTTGTCTTGATCTATATCTTGTCACTGGACCTAAATGGCTATGAAGGAAAAAGTGAGGGAGGTGACCTTGCATAGTCTTCCCTAAAATTTAAATCCAATTTAATTATATGTTATATCCTAGTGTCATGGTCCTCTTTGAAAACAAAGGGCAAACAACAACAACAATAATCTGATGTTTTAGAGTCATTAGCTTTCATATGCCCAATTATAATTTTTAAGAAATTATTTTCTTCAATGAGCTTTGTATTTCCTTTTTCATTAAGCCAATTCTTTTTTTAAGGAGTTATTTTCCTTAGCAAATATTTGTGTATCTTTTCTCATGCTATTGATTCTTTTTAATGATTTTGTTACATTATTCTCATTTCCTTTCCCAATTTTTCTTTTGTTTCTCTAATTTTGTTTTTCAAACCCTTTGAAAACCATTTTTAGGAATTCTTTTGAGGCCTGAGGCCAAATTATATTTTTCTTTGAGGCTTCATTTCTTTGAGCCATTTTGTTACTATTTCCTCTTTTAAGTTTATATCTTGATCCTGTCTTTCATAATAACAACTTTCTATAGTAAAGCTTTTTTGTTGTTTTTTTTTTGTTGTTGTTGTTCATTTTTCTGCCTTTTTTGTCATTTGTTTTTGTGTGAGAATTAGTCTCTGGTCCTGCATTGTCCCCAGTTTTTTCTATGCTATAGCTCTGGATCCTGCTGCTGCTTTCATTAGGCTTCAAGCTTAGCTTTCTCTGAAAAGTAGACTTTCCTTGGGCTTGTTCTAGGGGCGGGCCACCTGTTGGCTTCCTCTGGGTCTGGGGTTTGGCTGCTGGACTGCTTCAGGGTTGGAGCCTTGCTACTGGGTTCTTATGGAAACAGAGATTTTTCTGCTATCTTTCCCTGGAGGAGAGTTCTTATTTCTGGTCTTCCCGAGGGATGGGGACTTGTTACTAAGTTTCTGTGGAAACAGGGTCTCTCTTCTCTTTTTGCTGTTGGTCTGTCCTGGGTAGGGTCTCAGTATCAATCAGCAATAGGCCCCAGTCCTTGCTTGATGGCTTGTGCTGGGAGTGGGGTTGCTGGGGTAGGACTTTACCATATTGCACATTCTGTTTGTCTGCCTAGGGGGTTGATGCTTCATTAGAAGGCTGAGATCTCACTTTTCCCCTCAATTCTGAGCCCTGCTGCAGACCGTCTGCCGTGAGGCTGGCTGTTGCTGCTTTTGGACCCACTGCTTTATCCCAGTGAGATAGATCTGCCAGACTGCTTCCTTGCTCCTGGACAATTTCTGAGGCAATTTTCTAGTTCTTTGGAGGGGAATTTGGGAAGGCTTCAGAGGGTCCCTTTCTTAATCTGCCATATTGACAATAGAAGTCCTCAGCATTTTTCTTATTAATTTTGAGTCAATCTCTCTACCTTGCCCACACTAGAAGAAGTACAACAGTCATTCTCAAGCCTATTCCTAGCACTGATTTCCCCTGAAACTTTATGTGCTCCATTTCAACCTGGTCCCTGGCCCCATCCCAGGAAATAATTTTTGTCTTCAATATTTGATCATTTTGAAGTCAGCTTTGAACACATTACTTTAGAAATGCTTTAGTTGTACAGAATAAAAGCAATGAACAGATGCATCATCTTGTTATTTCATTACAGTATATAAATGTTAGCAATTTCCAGCACAAATTGTCCCAGGACAATGCATTTATTATACCTTGTATAACCCAGGCAGAAACATACTGAAATTGAACTTTTGTTTAGATTTTGGAAGGGGGAATTTCTTGAGCACATGAAGAGTATGAGATTAAAGCTTATGGGACAGATTTGGGCAAAATATCTGCTTATGAGAACAAATTTTTAAAGAATTCTAGAATGCTGTTTTACTTGTAAGCAATAGATAAATTATAAATCACTTTTTTTGGTTCAAACTAACTTCTGGTAAAGAAATTGTACATACCAATAAAAACAAGCCACATCATATTGGTTCTGGACACTGAATCAGCTCAGCTCACTGTAGCTCAACTCTCCTAAACTCAAAGGATTAATCAGCCCCAATATCACTTAGTACTAGTGGTTATATAGGTATGACATTACATCTTGCTCAGTAGCATATGACATCATTGATCATCCTCTCTTGTTAAATGTTTCTTATTCTCTAGGTCTTCATGATTCTATTCCCTTGATTCTTTCTCTTCCTACCTAACTCCTGTCAGTTACCTTTCCTGGATCTTCACCCAGGTCATAATAATTAACTATAGATCTTTTCCAAATCTCCATTGTGGACTCTCTTCTTTTCTTCCCCATCATATTTCATTATTCATAACATTTTTGTGGCTTAAACAAATGAACTTACTAACAGTTAGGTAAACTTACAGCTTTTAGTTTAAATTTGGGCCTATCATAAGAAATTCTCTTATCTAATTATCTCTAAATATATGTAAAATGTGATGCAATATATGTAATTCCTATGTTAATATTGACTGACTTACTTAATATATGTTAATAGAGAAACATAATTAATAATGACCACTTCCTTTTAATCACACTAATCTGAATAACACCAATTGGAATAAAATAATAGTACAATAAATCATTCCTCTTATTTTAAAATTGTGATCCTATGATATTTAGCTCTATAGTCAGAGATGGCCAGTGCCTGTATTATAGTTATGGCAGCAAAATAAATTATTTTCCCTGCAGATATTTTGAGGCACAGCTGGACAGTACTCTACAGTTAAGTTGATGTTTGTTTTAACTAACTGCAATATGAAAACTTAGAAGGAGGTTTTTTTCTTAATCCCAATATTGCATGGTGCACAAATTAATGTAGGAATTTCTAGGATCCTTGCTTTCCAGGCCTACCCCACCCTAAAAGTAGGAATGTGTTATGAAAAAGTTTTAGCTTATAGCAAGACATGTGAAATTGAAAGAATTTTAAACCTTTGGGGCTAATGGTATGCTTTAGTAACCTGATGCAGATCTAGAATTAAGGCTGATTGAGCAGAATCTGAAAAATTTGAATGATTTTGAGAAATCATTGTCAAAAAGCTTTGAAAAAAGTGACCAAGAAGAAATGAAATTGCTGGCTCATTTTATTGCTTTTAATGTTATTGGATTCTGTTAAGCAAAAGGATACTAGCCTGTTTTTTTTCCCTCTTTTTCCTTTCTATCCCTTAGGGGATACTTGTTTGTTAAAGTAATTGGCAACTAGATCTTCAGAAAAATTGCATTTGGAAAGGTTAGGCCAGAAAATACAAGCTGTTCTGTGCTTGGGTCCTAACCATAAGACAAGCTTACTTGCACCTGAATTATGTAGAAGCTCTTTAATCAAGCTCCCAAAAAATGTTGCCTTTCTAAATCAGACCAAAATATTTAGGCCATACAGCTTTCATGCTTCAATGCCCTAAGCAACAGACAAGAAAATTACAAACAAGACCATAAACCCAATGTTTCATAATGATCACAGTGGCTATCTGCGAATCGTTCATGAATGCCCATAACACTTGGAGCAATGTTTAGTTAGTATTATTTTGTGTGACAGTGAAGATCAGATATCAATAAAATGTCTGGCAGCCTTTAACTGCATATGGTTCATATCCCAATTAAAGGTAATTTCTTTAACATTGCTCTAGTTTTATAGTCTCAAGCCTTCTGCAGAGGAAGCTAGAGCTTTGTGAAGATAATAATTATCTGTGGAAATGGAAATAATCTGAGTGGGTTTTAATTGTCATGCTATTAAATAATACTCATTTTGCTAAATGATTTGCATTCTGATGAGGCTAGGAAACTCCAGAAGTAGATCCCTGGCTTCTCCTCATTTAAATCCTTCCCAATGACTTATTTAATTAAATCACTTGAAATAACACCTCTAGATTAATGAAAATTATTCATAGTTGCAGCTATGTTCAGTTTTTCCTTTTCTTTCCTGCCATTAACTCCCACCCATATTCACACTGACTTAGGAAAACAGCAAAAATGTCCAGGGGCTTAGAACTGGGATAGACTATAAGAGAATAGGGGCTAATGGATAGGATAGTGATCAAAGGTAGGAGGGAAAAGGAAGCCACACAAAAAGAGTGTTATCCAGGAAAAAAAAAAAAGAACTTTTGAAATTTGGGCCATTTTGAGCCTGTTAGCTAAAAAAGCAAATACTCTGAGTAAAGTTTCATTATCCATACTGACACCTTTGTGGCATTCAGGTAGAAAGGAGGAGAGATTCAAAGATTGATTCTGCCCATCTATTCAATTCAATTTATCAATAAATATTTATTTATTAAAAGCCTTTATTGTTTTTACTTGTTTTCTCACATATCAGACTTTTGGTGACCCCTTTTAGGATTTTCTTGGCAAAGATATTAGAGTAGCTTGTCATTTCCTTCTCCAGTTCATTGTATTGATAAAGAAACTGAGGCAGAGGGTGCTGAAGCCAAATTTGAGCTCATGAAGAGGAGTTTTATGGGTTATAATTCTATATGGGATCATGTAACTGAATGTGGAGATTGTAAAATTATGATTTATTATCATTAAAGGTTTGATTTGTTTATTTGTATATTTTACATATCTATATACTCCAGTTTGCATAAAAATTTCTTGAGCAAAAAGAAATCTCAAGTAGAAAAAGTTTAAGAAGCCCTTCTCTGTCTACTGTACTACCTAGCTGACCAATGACTTATGGCCATAATGAAATAAACCTATCACTAACCAGCTTTTTAGTATCAAAATATAGGTGAGCAAGATTGTAAGTATCCCCAAGAATAAGGGTAATTTTGACTTTGAGGGAGAGGATTTTTTTGACCAACATCCTGGTAAATAGACATCTCACTAGTAATAGCAATGTGGTAGATTCTGGGAAATAGTGCCAGCCACTAGTCTTCTGAAAAAGAGGTCAGCATTGGATTTGCAAAACATTTGCAAAACATTTTGTTTTTTTTTAATATAAATTTCTGTGGAAATTTAAAAGTGGAACTGAAACTCATTTCTGCCTTCTAATAAATCACTTTATCCCCTTAATATAGCCTTATACTTCATGAATTCAAAATCTGTGCATCATGCAAGATAAATCAATGTTGACTTATAAATATAAGACCTCCAAGCTTTATTACTAATTTGTGGGGTAATGCTGGAGAAGCATTTTATTACACCTCAGTTTCCTCCCTGGGAAAATCTCAATTTTGTATTCCTGATAATGTTCTAGGAAACTATCTCTTGATAAAGGTTACAAGGCCTTTTCTCCACATATAATGCATTGTAAATAAAAATGACTTTGGTAGTTTTGTTTTAGTTTCATAGGCTCACATAACAGGCCTTTTTTTACTTTTGGGACCCACTGAGTTAAAGGCTCAATTCTTATTTGAATTCCAAGAAACAAAATGGGGAAGCCCAGTGAGTCAATAAGTAGGGCAGTGAAGCCCAACTAAATCATTGCAATTTGCATTTCAGCTCTGCCACAGGAGATTGAAGTGGAATGAATTCACTCAGCATGAAACGAGTTGGGCTAGTGAAGACACAGACAACTTTAAAGTTCCCAAACAGATGATAATAATAAAATGAGCTGAAACCAGAAATTTTGCATATCTTTGCATATATTGAGAGAGGAAGAGGATATATATATCTGCATATATTGAGAGGGAACTTATTTGCTCCATTGTTCCCTGCATATTTTGTTATTACTTGCAAAATTATAATCAAAGACCCATATGGAAATGAGAATAAGCATGATATTGTGGAAAGAATTAGAGATTGTTGCTGAGTGGTTTTTTAGTCAAGTCTGACTCCTCATGATCCATATGGGATTTTCTTGGCAAATATACTGGTGTGCTTTGGCCTTTCTTTTTCAGCTCATTGTACAGATGAGGAACTGAGGCAAGAAGGGTTCAGTGACTTGCTCAGATTCACACAGTTAATGACTAAGGCCAGATTTCAGTTCAAGAAGAGGAATCTTCCTGCTCAAGACCTGGTACTCTATTCACTGCACCACTTAAGCTGCCCATAAGGACCTGAATTCAAATATCAGCTCTTCTATTAACGTTGCTATCATCTGAAATGATGATATTTAAATTCTTTGGGTCTCAGTTTCTTTTTAGTTAAAAATTAAGGGATTGGTGAGAAGGAAGGAAGGAAGGAAGGAAGGAAGGAAGGAAGGAAGGAAGGAAGGAAGGAAGGAAGGAAGGAAAGAAAGAAAGAAAGAAAGAAAGAAAGAAAGAAAGAAAGAAAGAAAGAAAGAAAGAAAGAAAGAAAGAAAGAAAGAAAGAAAGAAAGAAAGAAAGAAAGAAAGAAAGAAAGAAAGAAAGAAAGAAAGAAAGAAAGAAAGAAAGAAAGAAAGAAAGAAAGAAAGAAAGAAAGAAAGAAAGAAAGAAAGAAAGAAAGAAAGAAAGGAAGGAAGGAAGGAAGGAAGGAAGGAAGGAAGAAACACTTATTATGCACCTACCATTTGGCACTTTAGAATTATCACATTTGACTGAGTTAAGAGTGGAAGACTTCGGAGGTCTACTTGAACCATTTAGACCAATCTCTCATTTTGAAGATGAGGAAACTGAGGTCCAGAGAGTTATTATCCAGAAGGCTGGATTAATGATATTTTCCATTCTCCTCTTAAACAAAAGATCACCTTCTCCCATTTTCTATAAACTCCCTTAAAGTCCTTGCACATAACTTAAGGGGAAGTTCTCTAGGTAATAAATTAGCAGGAGTGATGTATTTCAGGCAGGTTGGTATTACTTCTGCTCTTAGATATGATCCCCAGCATTCAGCTATGAATAAGGACTTTGTAAAGAGGGATTCCAAAGAGAACATGACATTTTCCCTCTAATCTGATAGGCCAATATAAGAGCATAGTTTATGGCTGCATATTTCAAACCTTGATCAGCTGGAAAGCCTGAATCTTGGCACAAACATAAACACAGGTCATAAATTAGCCACAAATAGGGCACTACACCATTCAGAACCACGGGCCCCTGCCGAAATTTACAAGCTGTTTGCAGAGGCTCTACGACTAATGGATGTATAAAATATTCTAGCCAACTAGTAATGTAAGTATTCTGAATGATTGAAAAGTACCATAGCTGACTCCTCTGATTAACGATGGGTAAATTACTGTTAATGCTCGTAATAAATGTCACGGATTGTATTTCATTGAACAGCATCAGAGGCACTGTATGGGCTCCATTCATTTAGAAGTTGAGAAAGAAAAAATGACCAATTAATCACGGAGAATTTTGAAATGCTGCCTCAAATTTGTAATGAAAACAAAGAGCAGCCTGAAAGATGCTGCAAAGGGAAGTCAGCTGGGCCCTTTTCCTGGCTCCGTGCTAGTCCTGAGTGGCATTTCCATTAAGGGTTTGGGGATAGCATGCTACCTGTACCTGTCAAGTCTGAAACACTTTCAGTGCTAGTCTCCCACAATCACTATCTGGGGCTGCCTTGACCACTGATTTTTTTTTAATTCCTTTCAGAAAACCTTCTGAGCCTCCTATGTTACCACAAGTGTGCTCATCTGGTGAGCTACAGAGGAATGCCAATATTTAGAGTGCTAGTCTTACATATTATCTCATTTAATAATAGAGACAGTGTGTTATCATAGAAAAATATTCAAGCTAGAGTTTGAACCCAAACTTTGTCCCAGTGATCCTGACCATAGTGATACCAGTCACAATATTTTTTGTTTGTTTATTTGTTTCAACCAAAAGGCAAGATTTGTAAATCCAATCTCAATCTCTTCATTGGAAGAAGTTACAGTCATGAGTCTAGAGTCCAAAAGACTTGGGTTCAAATCTATTTTCAGTCACTTAACTATGTGACCTTAACCATGCTCAGTCCCTGTCTCCTCAAGTTGACATAACAATAAAAGCACTGATGTTCTTATGTTGTTTTGAGAATAAAAGGAAATAATATTTGCAAAACACTTTGTAAAACTTAAAATGGAAATGGTGAAACAGAACACCAAGCCAAGTACTCATCTAAGTTCAAATCTAGCCTCAGATACTTACTAGTTATGTTCCTGGGTGAGTCATTTAACCTCTAGTTGCCTTAATCTATGGGAGAAGGAAATGGCGATCCATTCTAATGTCTTTGCCAAGAAAACCACATGGAAAATTTGGCGTGCCATGGTGCACAGAGCCATGAAAATTCAAACACAACTGAATGACCAAATAACAACAAAAACAAATCTTAAAATACAGATGCTATGATGAATATGGAAATATGTTGAGGAGAATTGAACATGTTTAACTTATATCTGATTGCTTGCTGTCTTGGGGAGTGGTAAGGAGGGAGGAGAGGGAAAAAATTAGAACATAAAGTTTTGCAAAGGTGAATGTTGAAACCATTTTGCATGCATTTGGGAAAATAAAATACTTTAAAAGATATATATATATATAAATAATATGTGCTGGTGATTATTATCTTGAAGGAATCACATAATGTCTCTACCCAAGTTTCCTCAAAGCATAATAATCTTTTCATTTTCTAATCAAGATGGATCATTGATAGTGTGCATAAATATTATTTAATTGCCTCTTATAAAATCTATGTTGGAGTAATATAAACACTCCTGCCTGAGCATTTTTTTACCTGTACCTGTAGTTTTATTGGCAAACTTCTAGAGTGAGAAAATTTCTTTATCCAACACAAATCATTATATTTAGAATAACAAGCTCCCCACTCAATAATAATATGTTATAGTAATATAATAATGACAATAGCATATATTTCATGGAGTCAATTAACCAAGAAGATATCAAGGGGAATATATAAACTACAAATAATGAGAATAAATAATTAAGAAACAAAAAATACAAAAGGTACACACAAAAAATCAGTTTTGTTATGCATTGCTAAATGTGACATATAAATATTTCCTTTAAAAAAGCAGAACCAACCAAGTTCCATAGTTTTGTTTTATTTTCATTTTTTTAAATAAACCTCTTTCTTATTTGGGATTTTATTTGTTTTTGTATATATATATATATATATATTTGGTTTAATGAATGTTAAGTTTACAATAATTATTTTAGTGTCCTTTTCATACTTCATCATAAATTATTTTCAATTAAAAATTGTCTTTCTAAACCAAAGAGATTAATAATATTTTACTCATGGTAAAGCAGAGTATTGTACTTGCTTTACATTTTCTCCTAAGACATGCATGGTTTAATGGTGACATTTCAGATTGTGCCAAAAGGAGACCAACAGCTGCAAGTCTGACAGTAGGTCCATTAGCTCATCATTAAGTTTGGGCGGGAGTGTATGCCATTCCACATTGTATGAAATAAAAAGAGATCTTTGTTACGGTGTTTTAGTTGTTCATTCATTTTATTCATTGTCCATATTCCTGCTGGGAATAAGTGAGGATTTTTTTTTTGGGGGGGGAGGGAACAAAAGTGACTTGACTGATATTGAAGAATTACATTTCTAAACCAATATTCCAATATTGAAATTTATAATAATATGTTGGAATAATAATAATTTAATATTCCACTCTATTTAGTATACTGGAATTTTATGTATAACATACATAACAACCAACATCTCTTTCACCAAAGGACCAGAAATATAACTATACAGAATTTGGTGTTAATAAGGAAGTATTTCTTGGTATTATTATATTCTTCTCTACACAAGAGAAGAATGAAATAGATCATTTAGGGTATAGGGAGGAGAGTGAGAAACAAGGAAAATTCATATACAAGTTAACTTATCAAATAGTTATATAAGTCCTTAAACTTGAGGGTCTATAATCTTATGATAGGTAGATAAACAAATAGATACATAAATACACAGATGTTTGTTATTCAGATTTTTTTTTCAGTTATCTGACTCTGTAACCCTATTTGGAGTTTTCTTTGCAAAGAAACTGGAGTGGTTTACCATTTTCTTCTCCAGCTCATTTTACAGATGAGGCAATTGAGACAAACAGGTTTAAGTGACTCACAGACAACTATGAAGTGTCTGAGGCCAGATTTTAAATTGTGAGCACTTATCTTCCTGACTCCAGGCCATAGATAAATAGATAGATAGATGAATAAATTGTATTTCAATATTATTAGTTTCATTTTATATAGGAGTCTATAATCTTCTGTATCTTTACATATATATGTATGTATGTATATATGTATTTTACAATCTTCATTCTAAAAAAGAATCAATGGGCTTTACACATGACACAACAAGGCTAAGAACCCCTGTAAAAATAATAGCTCCATTGCACATAGTAAAGGGAACAACTGGAAGCACTCCCCCAAAAGAGAAAAAAACTCATTATTTTCTTTGCTTAATGATTTTTACTAGAGTGAGCAAGAGATCCTCTGGTCAACAGAATATTATTAAAGAGAAAGACTATTCAAGAAGCAGCACAGCTGAGCACAAAACACTTTGCTCCTTTAAATGAACATCTGTATTGTTCCAGGCACACGCATCAATAGATATTCAAGACCATGTGTGGAGGAAAGAAGTTTCAGTGCAGAAACTGAGAAATGGGGTTGGATTTTCTCCTCTATTTTAAGTATAACAATGAATATTTTTTCAAATTATAATACTAACAATAATTATATGAATATAATTATGATAATAGCATTTCTATAATAATTTAAAATTTTTTAATGATTTCCCTTACAGCAATCCTATGAAACAGTGTCATCACTCGATCGCCCTCTTAGTTACAGTAATTCCACTGAACTTATCTTGATGATAAGGCAGAAATAATAGGACTAGGTAGCCACTCTGAATATTCCTTCTCAATCTTTCTTAGGAACTGATGACCAAATCAAAGTTAATTCAAGGGCATAATAATCTACTTTTCTATTATTGTTTAATTATGCTATGATTCTGAATTGTGGACAACTTGGTTAAAATTTCCATATCTGACTTACATATATATATATATATATATATATATATATATATATATATATATATATATATATATATATATATATAATATTAGCTTCATTCTTCTAATATGTCTATATTCCCCTTTCTAATATTTCCATTGTACCCTTTAGAATTCCTTTTTCCTTATCAATAAACTATTCTTCATAACACATCTATTATCTTTCACAGAAATAATTTATTACACATTCTTATTTTAAATGTGTTGTGTTTTCCCTCAAAAAAATGTAAGCCCCATGAGAATAGGTACTATTTCATTTTATCTTTGTATTCCTAGTGCTTAACATGGAGCCTGTCTTCTTAAAAGTATTTTATTAATTCCTCCAAAATTTAATTGACTTAGATTTTATAACAATTATTGTCTCCATTTTATATATAAAGAAATAGATTCAGAACAGTTAAATGACTTGTTTAAGGTTAAACTAATCCAAATAATCAAGAATTAGTATTTAGTCAGTCAATAATATTTATTTAACATTTAAGTGACTATTAGACATCAGGCACCCTGCTAATAAACTGTTGTTATTGTTCAGTCATTCTCTGTCATCTCCAACTCTTAATGACCCCATTTGGAGTTTTCTTGGCAAGAATACTAGAATGGTTTGTCATTTCTTTCTACAGCTCATTTTACAGATGAGGAACCTAAGGCAAACAGATTTAAATAAGTTGCTAAGAGTCACACATCTGATAAGTGTCTGAGAGCATATTTAAACTTAGGTCCCCCTGATTTCAATGCTGGCACTCTATCCATTGTGCCACCTAGCACAAAGATACACCTAGCACTTAGATACAAAGTAGGACAAAAGACTCTAGCCCACTGGCATTTTCTCTCTTTCCCCATGCCTGGAATTGTCCCTTTCCTCCACTACTGGGCTCTTGATTTTTTTTAAGTTCCAACTAAAATCCCTTCCTTTCATTGGAAGTATTCTGCAACAGTTCTTTATTCTAGTGCCTACCCTCTGTTAATGATTCCCTATTTACTTGTGTATGTATAGCTATTATTGTGTATTTCTCTGTGTGTGTGTGTGTGTGTGTGTGTGTGTGTGTGCTCTTGCTCTCCCCCGCCCCAGTTAGATTTTAAGCTCTTTGAAGGTAGGAATTATCTTTTGCCTCTTTTTTATTCTCAGTACTTAACACAGGTCCTGGCACTATTAAAAACTTAATAATTGATTAGTTGAAAAGATAGCCCCTGTTCTCAAGGAGGTCAGTAATGGAAAAAAAGAAAAAGAAGAAAAAAACATACAAACCACTATGTACCGTATATAGGATAAATGAGAAATAGCCAACAGAAGAAAGGCCCTAGAATTAAAAAGTTTCAAGAAAGATTTTCTCTAGGTGAGATTTAGTTGAGACTTGAAGGAAGCCCAAGAAGCCAGAAGACAGAGAAGAAAAAGAAGAGCATTCTGAGCCAGCGGTCCTCAAACTTTTTAAATAGGGGCCAGTTCATTGTCCCTCAGACTGTTGGAGGGCCCGCCTATAGTAAAAACAAAAGCTCACACTGTCTCCACCCCTCAGCCCATTTGCCATAACCCAGCGGGCCGCATAAACATCCTCTGTGGGCTGCATCTGGCCTGTGCGTCATAGTTGAGAACCCCTGTCAGACTAATATTGGAAGATGGATTATCTTATATGGAAACCAGCAAGGAGGCCAGTGTCACTATATTTTCCAGTATTGTGAGGTGAAGGGGTATAAAACATAAGAAAACTGGAGATCTGAAGGGGCGATAGCAGGCTATATATATTTCCTAGATGTAATAGTGATGAGAATTAGGTAAGGGGTAACTCCTTTTGGTTTGGTGCAAGGATACATAGTTAAATGCAGTCTAGTGACTGCACAGAGTCCTCTGTAAAGGAATTTACAGGCCCAAAAACCTAGATTGATTAAAAAAAAAGGTTTATTGTAGGGGTTTGGAAGTAAGAGTAAAGGTAGAAAGATGCCAGGGCCAGAGTTGGCACCGGACAGATAGGAACCCTTGGCATGGTTGAGGTAAGAATGCCATGTTTGGGCTCCTGCAAAGAATGGGCTCCAGGGTTCCCCTTTTTATAATGGGGGCTCTTGGTGATCTTGAAGGTGGGTGGAGTCCCAGGCTCCTGGCGGTTTTCAGACAGGGTTAGAATTGAATAGTATTCAATGGGTTTTTAGATAAGGAGGAAGCTGTTTGTAGGGGTTGGGGAAACCTGAGCAGATAGTAGGGGGATGGGAAAGCCCAAATTAGCTCAGATCTGGTATTCATTGGAATTCAAAAGAGTGCTTTTGACCAGGATTTGTGAATCAAAGATCCTAGTTTCTTCAGCCATGGGGGGTGGAGGGGAGGGGTAGGGAATCAGAAAGGAATCTTAAAGAGACTTCAACCCACATCAGTAGGGGCCAGTGGAGTTTATTGAGTAGAGAGGTGATATGGTGAGACTTGTGCTTTAAGATCAGTTTGACAGATGAATAGAAAATATACTGGAGAGGGTATGGACATGTAGCAGGGAGACCTACCAGTATTGTCCAGTCATGAGATGATAAGGGTCTAACACCAAGAGGTGGCCATATCCAAGAAAAGAAGGGTGAGTACTCAAAAGTATCAGGTAGACAGGCCTTAGAAATAGATTAGAATGAGGAAATGAGGAAAAAATTTCCCCTCTCCTGCTCTCTATTCCCTTCTCCTCCCCTTTTTTTTCCCCTTCCCTCCCCTCCTGTTGCCTCCCTTCCCTTCACTTGTCCTCCCTTCCCCTCCTTTCATCAGCCCTTCCTTCCTGTCCTATACTGTCCCCTCCCCTCCCTTCTTCTGTTCTTTCCTGTGTTCTCTTCCACTCCTCTCTCTTCTGTTGCCCTCCTCTTCTCTCTTCCCCCCTCTTTCCCTCCCCTCCCTTCCCTTTTTTCACTCTTACCAGGAGTGGGGTCAGAATGCACATACTGATTGAAAGCATTAAAAATAACAAGAAAGATATAGAGTTTGGGTTTTCTATGGAGAGGTCAGGTGAAATCATTACTGTCTAACAAAGTGCCTGGCACAGAGCAGGCACTTAAATGTCTGTTGACTGATGGATTTCTTCCCCATGTGAAAGCCTTATCTCCATCAAGAGAACAAAGTCAATGCCAGCTCTCTGTTCCAGGGCACTGTTTAGTAAATTGTATTCATGGATGAGCTCTTGACTACTAGAGTGTATTCTATCCACCCTGACTCAGGCAGCAGAACAAGCTCATTACCTAACAATTTACCTTTTATAGAGAAATCCATAAATCACACAATTCACCAGCCAGGATTTCACCTTATACAATTTGAATTTCTCAGAATTATGTGTGGGAAGAAGAATAAAGTACAACTGAGAGGATTTTTACCTCTATTTCATTCACTGTCAATCAAGAAGGATTGTGAGCTTTCTGATAATAGAATGTATGGGGAGGGGGACCCTTAGAGGAACAACTATTGGAAGAATTATCAGTTTGCTCTCAGCTGTTGAAGCAACTGGTGGGAAGGTACTATTGGGTACCACTCATAAGTTGGGATAAATGAACCCCAAGAGCCACCAAATATACTGAGAACCAACTACCCACGTGTTTGCAAAATCCCATTAGGCAAAAGATACACTTTCCATCATTGCTATTATCTGTTTTTCCAGACAGTACCGAAAAGGTGTTCCATGAGAATATGTTGATGTTAGTGATATCTGCCCTTTAAACTATTAAATATGAAATTGTTTTCTTACCAAAAATACAACCTGCAGCAACTTTTTGGCATGGAAAATAGATTGGATTTTCTCTGTTTAAATATAGATTACATATTTATAACAATAAAAATATTATATATATATATATTACATATAATATAAAAATAGATTCATGTTATTCCATCTTGCCTCAATTTTTTTCTTGACCATTTCCTTTTATTCTTAGGGGATTCTATAACTGGGTCTTCCCAGATAAACATTTATGCACCTATGAATATATTTCAAGCTCCAAAATTGTGGTGGCAAAATTGCTTTGGGAAATTCTATCATTATTACATTTTCTCATGATCACATGATTGTTAAGAAAGAATCTGTTCACACTTAGAATAATGAGCAAATATAGGAGCCTAACCAAACAACTCACAGCTTAGTCTAAAAACTAAAAGTCCAATACAACCATATAACTTACAATTCTTTCACTCATTACTCTCAATTTCCTTTAAGTAATCACTTGTTTTGACTTCACAACACAATTTATTTGAGGTGGAATTTCTTATAAAAAATATTTAAAAGAGAACAAATGTCTTATAAAATGATAGGCCCTAAAAATGTATTTATATCTTCCATAATCTCCATTTAAGGAAGGGATGCAAGGCACTCATCGCTTCCAACCTGACTGCACTACTGAATTATATCATGGTCTCTGGACACTCATGTTCCTGCAAGATTACATCAAGTTTAAGACTCAAAACTCCTCAGTACTCTCTCCCCCTCCATCCTTTCTGATGGTCATGGAGAGTTCCTTCTATATCTTTCATTTAAGGGGAATGTCAAGGGCAGCCATTTATCACCATCTCAAAATTTCTCACTGGCTTCATTCCTCTTGATTTATGCCCCCACCCATAAGGACTTTCTACCTAAATGCAACTTTTTCTATGTTTTGTCCTCCCAAAGAGTTCCTTCAGAATAGAGATTGTCTTTTGCCTTTCTTAGTATCCCTAGCTCAGTACCTAGCACATAGAAGGTACAGGTTAAATTCTTATTGACTATTAAGTAATTTTATCCATATCTCTTATTTCATTGGTACATAAAACTTTTGATTAGATAACTCCACCAACCAATATAAATTAGCAACTCATATAATGATATCAAATATTAAATCAATAGAAAATAAGTCTATGAAATAAAAGGTGGCACTCTCATAATACTTAGCTAATTTGAAAATTTCTGCTTTGCTATTATATTACAAAATTTTCAATTTAGCTTAATATTATGAGAATGCCATCAAATATTTGTCAATGTTATGGTGATAAATTTATAGCACAGATAATAGCTAAAGCATATTTTTTCTCCTCTAGTAGTGGCCAATCAAATCCAATTCAACAACTAGTTATAAAATATGTTCTATGAAAGAGTATTAGCTAGGAGAGGGTACAAAGATGAACCAAGACACAATCCCTGTCTTCAAGGAATTTATATTCTAGTAGGAAAAATAATACATATGACACAAATTAGAAGACCAGGTATACTATGAGAAGTCCATAAAAATACACAAATGGAGTACCACCCCAGCAGTTGGGGATTATTTATATTTGATATCATTATAGAAGACTTTTCTGAAGGAGGTGAGCTTTGAAGGTGAGAGTGAGTTGAGAAAGATGAGTAAAAAGGTTAAGAGCAAGAATCATAGTTTAAAAAAGACAACAAAATCAAGATAGAGTCTTTAATGATAGAAAATAGTTGAGTAGAATATTAATGTACTATATATAATGTTATATGTATTATGAGTATATTCACATAATAATAGTAATATATTAACAATGGTCATTATTATCATAGCTTTTTTATAGATTGAAGTTTTACAAAGTGCTTTACGTGTTTTATCTGATAGAAAAAAAATAAGACAGACAATATAGAGGGGAAGAGATGTAGATGTTAGGGAGACAAAAGGAACAGAATCCTAGAGAATAGAATAGAATAGAAACAATGGGATAGAATATAAAAAAGGCATGGATAGATGAATAAGTCTGATCTAATTACAAAATGAACAAAACAACAGGTGACTTTCATGCCAAACTCTCTAGACAATGTCTTAGAAATCTCTTCTCTCTGGAAACTTACTCAAGATTTGACGTCAAACATTGGAAAGAATCTCTGCCTTTTGGCTTCTCCCTTTGAAAGGTCTGTCTTCTTCCTCACCTAGAAAGTAAGTAAGCTCTTTGAGGAGAAGTATAAGATGTTTTGTTTTGGTTTTTCATTCCCTTTGTATCCCCACTGTTAATACAGTGCCTGTCACATAGTAAGCACTTAATAAACACTTGTTGACTTCATTTGATTTGAAAATGATAATGTCTAGGAGGAGAGTGCTTTGATTTTGAGATTCCACTCCTAAACTTATACACCAAGGAAATCATCAGTAAATAGAAAGGTCCCCACTAGATAATAGCACTTTTTATAGTGGCAAAAACTACAAACAAAGTGGATGACCCTTGATTGGGAAATGGTGATTTTCATTGTGGTATATTGCATAATTTTTTTGGAATTTTCTATGTATTGATCATAAATAATTTAAAAAATATTTTTCTTTAAAAGTATAATTTGATATATTATATGACTGGGAAAGGGAAAGGCAAAGGAAAAGGGAAGGAGAAATTTTGGTAATATAAAAAATTAAAAATAGTAACAAAATGTATTTAAATATGCAAAGAAAACAAAAGAAATTTTTTTAATATTAAATTTTATAAATTTATGTTTATATGTTAAATTTAATTTGTAAGTTTAACATTTAATAATACATTTAATTTATAAATTTAAATGTCTTTAATATCAGAAAATTGTACTTTTCAATTCTGTTCTCCACAACACAAAAGCATTTATTTTATTAGCCAAATTATAGTAAAAACTAAAGGATGATAAGGTATTGTAAGCCACAGGGATTATAATATCCAAATGCCCAGTAATGTCTCATTCTGGATCCTCCTTCAAGCAAATTCCATCCTCTTCAATCTGTCCTCACAGTGTAGTGACAGAACCTTCCAACATAGTTCTTTTTGTCTTGGCCAGGATTATATTCTCTCTACTAATAGAAGACTATGCCAGATAATACATTTTCCATCATCATCATTATCATTACCATGATCATCATTATAATCATCATTCCCATCACCACCACCACCATTATTATCACCATCATCATCATCACTGTTTTGTTAATAATAATGTCAAGCATATTTGAGTTCAATAAAATAAACAAGCATTTATTAAATGATTACTCTGTGATGGCCTCTCTACTAAGTTATGAGGCTACAAAAAGAAACAAAAGAAAAGAACTGATAAATCTAATGAAGGAGAAAGTATTCAAACAACTATATGCAAACAATATACTGATAGTATATACTGGAACTAATCTCAGAGAAGAGCCATAATTAGTAAAGGGTACCAGGAAAGGCTTCTTGCAGAAGTTGGTATTTTAACTGAGAAGTGAAGAAAGCCAAAAAAAACATGAAATGTGGATAAGGCAGGAAAGCATGCCAGGTATGGGGGACAGTCAATGAAAAGACAGCCAGAAGATGAAAGGGCATCTATGAATAAAAGTAAAGAAACTAGAGGTCGAGGGATTATCCAAATGTCATTTTGGTATATTTCCATTATCAATCCACCTCATTTCCTGATCAGGAATCTTCTGAACATAATCTCTTACATCTGTGCATGTCACTTTTCTTAATAATCTATGATATTTAATTGAGGTCTTTTGAATAACTTTTATACTAAATGACCAACTCTGAAATTTTGTGATTTTAGAACTATCCAGTCTGCTTTTGATATTTGAATTTCAATTCAAGGTTATCACTGGTATAATTTTTAGTTGTTTTCTCAACTCTGAAGCAGTTTATTGAGTGTTTTTCAAAAAAGGAATGCCTGTTAATTATATAAGCATTCCTATTTCCTCATCCTGAAATTGAACAACCTTATTAATAATTCTATTTAGAATTATCCTGAGAAGACTATAAATTATGTGATGAGGAAGCTTCCTGCATTCACAAGTAAATCACAAACACCATGTTAAGTGAAATTTAAAATACTCAGTAGAAAAATCTAAAAATGAAAGGAAAATATAATAGTGATGATGGAGATAAACATTCAATAAGAATTACAAGCAAATTGTTGTGTGTGTGTGTGTGTGTGTGTGTGTGTGTGTTTTTAAATATAAGCTTCCAGGTTAGTCTGAGAGTCAAAGAATTAAGAGCATTTTGAACTATGTGTCTATCAGAACAATTGTCATGTTCTTGCTTCCTACCAAAATTTAATATAAAACACTGAAAGTGGACATTATGTTATATTTCAATATTTCAATGGATCTGAGTAATGTACTCTCTCCAGTGCTGCAAGTAAAATCTTATCTAAGATTCTTTATCACATTTATTTTTTTTCATGTGGAATAATGACTGCCATGGCCTTCTACTAGAAGCAGTTCTCTGAAATCTCTCACATGACTGCCACCATCTTAGATGACCATGTGCAAAGCCTTATTATACATGTCCTTTTTTGTTGTGACTATTAATTATGCTATTGGCCTTTCTCAAAAGTTTTTGTCCTTATCCAAAAATTCATGGGGCAGAGGACTAACCAAATGTGATAAATTTTCACAGACAACCCACCTCATTTTCTGATTATGAATCTTCTGAACAAAATCTTTTGCATGGCTGTATATGTCACCTTTATTAATATATTACAGCCAATTGAGGTCTTCTTTTGAATAAACTTATGTTCCATTTCTTTTGAGATCATAGTGTTCTATGAATATAGCCACATCTCATTGTCAATAAATATGGTGTTAATGTAATGGATTTTTGTTTCAAGGAAAAGCTTGGTGTTCAAATTATTATTATTATTATTATTATCACTATCATATGTCATAGCACATCTAATCCAATTCACCATGTTTCTCTAAATCATTATTTACCCAGTTCAATTTCAAATTTGCAATGTCTACTTGTACCAATGAATCAGCTTAATGAGCTATCCAGTAAAGCATATATCATAGTTGGGACGAAAGGTATTCTTTATTCCCTTGTTTGTTTGTTTTTTCCTTTGTGATTTGTTAGGACAAAGTCTTCAGAATTTTTTGCAAATCTCATTTGGGAGGTTATATAGAATTTTAAATCTTGATGCTCTTAAACCAATGCTCTTTGCCAACAGCAGTATCTTAAGGATTTCAACATCTCTATGGAATCCCATTTCCATTTGGATACTTTGCAGTTTGAAAATGGCAAGGATAGTCTATTTAGTATCTTGCTTAACACTTATAAAGAAATAGTTAATACATTCCTGCAATTGTAGCTATCAAAAAACCTTTTATAACTTTAATGTACATAGAAGACCTCTCATTGAGAAGGAATTCTTAAAGCTGAATTTGTGCATACCAAACTAAATGCTCAAAAAAAAAAATTCAATGTACATAAATGTATTAGGAATCTTGTGTCTTCTTTACCTTCCAATTGTGTAATTATGAGGACAGAATGTATAGAAGTTCTGTATATTGTAGAATATCATTTATAAAAGTCTACTTCTTATCTTTATATTAACAATTTGATGGTAAGTATATTTGTTGAGGTGATAAAGTAAGCATAAAGGTTAATGTTATTGATGAGTTGTTGATTTCACAATTTCTCTATTTTTGAGTATTTTTTTAACTGAGTTTTTTTCCAACCATTTGATATCATCTCTTTAGTTATATCAGGTATATGATCTTTAAAGGCTTCAAAACTGTGGTATTTTCATCAGGCATTTTCTCTTTATAGGCTTTGTTTAATAAGGATGATCTCCAAGCCTACTTGAATTTTCCCAGTTTCCCGTGAAAACCAAATGAAACCAAACCGCTGAACAGAGTCTGATGGAATGTAATCACTTTCTAGCTCAAGATAGATCAGAAGGACTTCAAGAAAGGTCAGAATCACCAGGTAAAAAGGCATTTTGTTCAGCACAGATGGTGTCCATGAGAGCCAGTGAAAAGATCTTAATCACTACAGATCAGCAATTCAGATCCTTGGTTCTAGCTCACTAGCAGAACCAGCCAATGGGGAAGCCTCCAATCTGAGCTCAAAACACAAATTGCTAGCACAGGAAACCAGGCTGTTTCTTGGAGAGAGAGCAGGTAGGGGTACCCACTGCTGTGAGCAAGACACCAAATACAAAGGGCCCCTGTGCACAGAGCCAAAATTCAGAGAGTTACAAGAAGCTTGGAACTTCTTATTCCCCGGAAGCAGAGATTGACCTCAAAAATAAAAAAAAAAGAAAAGAAAAGAAAAAGAAAGAAAGAAAATGAACAAGAAATAGAAGAAAAAACCTTAACCATAGAAAATAACTATGGTGACAGATAAGACAAAACCCCCAATTCAGAAGAGGACAAATAATTACATGTCAAATCTCAAAGGGTGACATGAATTGGTCTCAAGACCAAGAGGCTTTTTGGAAGTGCTCATAAAGGATGTTTAGAAGGCAAATGAGAGAGGTAGAAGAAAACTGGGAAAAGAAACAAGAGGTTGTAAGAGAATATCAATAGCTTGGAAAAGGAAGACAACAACTGACTGAAGAAATCAATAGCTTATAAAACACAATTGGCCAATGCAAAAAAAAAAAAAAAATCCACTGAAGAAAATAACAATTTGAAAAGTAGAATTAATCAAGTGGAAAAAGAAATACAAAAGTTTACTAAAAATAATCATACATTAAAAACTAGAATCTGGTAAATGGAAGCTAATTACTCTATGAGGCATCAAACAAACTAAAAAAAAAAAAGAAAAAATGGACGAATATGTAAAATACAATATCAGAAAAACAGGCAAATAGATCTCCTGGAAAATAGATCCAGGATAGGCAATTTAAAATTTATTGGCCTCCCTGAAGCTATAACTAAAAACAAAGTCTGGATAGCATTCTTCAAGAGATCAAGGAAAATTTTCCTGATGTATGAGAACCAAAGGGCAAAATCACCATTGAAAGAATACATGGATCATCTCCAGAAAGAAATCTCAGAAGGAAAATCCCAAGAAGTATTATTGCTAAATTCCAGAATTACAATCTCAAGGAAGGAATACTGCAAGCTGCCAGGAGAAAAAATCAAGTTTTATTGAGAAGCCACAATCAGGATTATCCAAGATTTAACAGTTTCTACAAGGCTAAGAGGACCTAGAATACTAGGCAAAGGACCTGGAATAACTAAAAATCAACTATCCAAAGAGACTGAGTATCATCTTTCAGGGAAGGAAATGGGTCTTCAATGAAGTAAAGGATTTTCAATCATTTCTATTGAAAAAAAAAAAAGAAAGAAAAAAAAAACAACTAAACAGAAATTTTGATCTTCAAACACAGGACTCAAGAAAAGCATAGAAAGATAAACAAGAAAGAATAATTTAAAAGCATATTATTTAAAGTTAAACTGTTTATGTCCTTAGATGGGAAAAAGTCTTGAAAACTGTAACTCTTCTTGGGTTAGTTGGAAGAGGCATGCATGGATAGAAACTGTGGGTATCAAATCAAAGAAAAAGACATTAAGGGGTATAACAAGGATTGTACTGGGAGAAAAGAAAAGAGGATGTAAAATGGGACAAATTAGATCACATGAAAAGACACAAAAGACCTACTACAATAGAGGGAAAGAAGGGAGCTGGGATGAACATTGTTTGAAGCTTAATGTCATCAGTTTGGGCTCAAAGAGGGAATAATGGATTCACTCAGTTGAGTGAAGAAATTTACTTTATCTTATAAGGAAGTAGGAGGAGAAAGGAAAAAGAAAAAGGAGGGCCTGAATAGAAAGGAGGGCAGAAGCAATAAGAGAAAGGGGTAAGAGAAGAGAGGAAGGGTGATATAAGAGAGGGCAGATTAAGGGTGAAGTGAGTCAGAAACAAAATACTACTAAGGAGGGACAGAATGGAAAGAAAGAACAAAAGTATATATAGGGGAGAAAAGAGGAAGGAGAGAAATACAGAGTTGTTGATCATCACTGTGAATGTGAATGGAATGAACTCTGCCATAAAACAGAAGTAGATAGCTGATAAGATTAAAAACCAGAATCCTACAAAAAAAATGATCTTCCTATATTTATCTTTTTTGATAAAGTTTTCAGTTCCATATTGATTACATAAGAGACAGGTGAAGAAAGTATTTTATTACAAAATATTTGGCAAATCTGTTATGATGAAGTTATTTTGGCAATTTTTTAAAGATTTACAGAGAAGGCATTTTATGACACATCTTTTCATCACTTTTTAATATTTTGAAATATTCATTGAGTGCAAGTTGTTTGTTGCCTTTTATTTGTAAGCCAAATATTAATGCAAATTAAAGCCATTTCTTGAAATACCACTTATTTATTCAATCATTCAGCCATTCATTCAACATTTATTGATAACATACATTGAGAAATGTTTTTAACTTTGTATAACCTAACAAAATGTACTACACCAAATAGGTACTTAATATTTTGAACTAAAAACAGAGACAGGGCATATACATTTTCATTTGATTCCTCAGCAACTTGTGAAATGAGAAAGGCTGAGCTTTTTCATGACTTTATAGATAAGGAAACTCAAGTTTAAAAAAGTTAAAATTAATGAAGATCACATAGTTAATGGTGGAAAAACCAGCACCTGAATTTCTAACCCAGAAGACAGAATCACAGAATCCTAAATTCCTATTTCCTATCTTAACCTAGACTGTTAATTCCAGGAACATTTAACCTATAATTCTGCTGCATATTTTTGACTAATATTTTGGTATGAATTCTAAATTGGAGTGATAGAGCTATCATAGAAGAAAATTTAGTATATTCTGAACATTATCTTTGTCAATTATGCCATTTGCTATTCATTCAAATAGATTACATAAATAATCAGATTCATAAAAGTTCTTAAAATATCATTCTCTATATCACAGCCTTTTCATTTCCTATTCATTATTGCTTCAAAAGCATTGACATTAAGGAAAAGGAAAGATAGGAAGATTGTGAGTATGGGGTGGATGAAACTTTTAGAAATAACATTCATTACTGACAGCATATATTTAGACATGAAGGATGATGTCATTTAGGATGTATGCTTTTTGAAGCTTAATTCTTTTTGCTTTTCAGATCAGAAATATAAACCCTATTTTTGCTTCCCAGATTATTCCACATAGTAAATGTCTCCTGCCACATTTTGTGTATGAAGTAGTATAGCAGACTCTACTAATTGCTTCTTAATGCTAGCAACTTTGCTAGCAAACCGTATTATTTTACATGTAGAAAACTTCTCAAAGGAAACAAGGAAGAAAAAAATGGTTGCATTTTGATAAATTTCCAAAGCTTTGTACTTTTCATCACAGAGTCAGAAAAACCACATTCTCAGAATTAAATATGAGAGGAAACCCAGTTTATCAAAATCTCTATTCCATAACTAGAGGGAAGTGATTACCACAATTCCTGAAGATTTCATGTGCTATTAATATTTGTATGTTTGACAATCTTGTGTTCCTACAGCTCCTCCCTCAACTCTAAACCCAAAGTTCTATAGATTAAAAAAGAGAAAAGGAGAAAAATTGTTTCTGAGGTGTCAAGCCTGGGTAATAAAGAAAATAATAATGCTGAGAAAAACATAAAAGTCAGGAAATGAGAGTTAGTTTTGGAGAAAAGTTAATAGAACTTACTTTTAGGAAAATTTCATCTGAATTATTGATAGAAATATCTAAATAGAAACACCCAGCAAACAATTAGAGATGTCTATATCTCCAAGTATATATCCAAGTAAGTTCCATGAAGAAAGTGATTATTTAATTTTTTCTTTGTATTCCCCATATGCTTAGCAGTGGTTTTTCCATAATAAATTTTAATAAATGTTTGTTAAATTGAATGGGATGTAGAATGAACATCTTAGATATAAATCAGAACTGGTCCTATAGATTTTGGAGTTGCAAATGAAGCCATAAAAATGTGTGTGAATTCTCTGAAAGTTATTGAATGGAGAAAGACAAATAAAGATCCCAAGAGTAAACTATTAAAAAGTTCATAATTAGAGGGTGAGAGTAAGAAATTGTCCCAGAAAAGAGAAATAGAAGAAGTTCATTGGAAAGAATCATTGATCACAAGGATATATAACATAAAAGATTTAAGTATGGGATATAGTCATCATTGTCAAATTGTCAGCAAAGTCAAAGCCAATGACTGAGATAGGTTGTTAAAATAGTTCATGTTCATTCTGGATAGTCAGGGTACAACAGTGGAATAGTACTGGCTTGAAAGGACTTTGTTTCACACCCTTTTATTCTCAATAATGAGTGTCCTTGGACAAATTATTTAATTTCCCTATTTTTTAAAATCACTTTGTTCTCTCAACTATAAAATGAAAAGTTGAGAGTAGATGGCCCCTGAGATATTTTCCAATTAATGATCTATGATTCTATGATTCAGTGTCACCACCAAAGTGCCCTATCTTGCATTGGATACTTGGCCATTCTGACTTGCCTGCAAGTGCCATTTTTATTTTTTTTTAATTTAAGGTTTTTTTTTTATTTTCATACATATGCATAGATAAATTTCAATATTCACTTTTACAGAATCTTGTGTTCCAAATTTTTCCCTCCCTCCTTCCCTCCCCAGATGGCAAGTAATCCAATATATGTTAAATATGTGCAATTCTTCTATACATATTTTCACAATTATCATGCTGCACAAGAAAAATCAGATCAAAAAGGAAAAAAATGAGAAAGAAAAGAAAATGTAAGCAAACAATAATAAAGAAAGTGAAAATACTATGTGGTGATCTACACGCTGTCCCCACAGTGCTCTCTCTGGGTGCAAAAGGCTTTCTCCATCACAAGACCACTAAAACTGGCCTGAATCACTTCACAGTTGAAAAGAGCCATGTCTATTACAATTGATCATCAAATAATCTTGCTGTTTCTATGCGCAATGTTTTCCTGGTTCTACTAATTTCACTTTGCAACAGTTCATATAAGTCTCTCCAGGCCTCTCTGAAATCATCCTTTGGATCATTTCTTATACAACAATCATATTCCTATACCATAACTTATTCAGCCATTCTCAAACTGATGGGCATCCACTCAATTTCCAGTTTCTTGTGACTACTAAAAGGATTGCCATAAATATTTTATATACATAGGTCCCTTTCTCTTTTTTTCATGTTTGTTTTGGGATACAGGCCCAGTAGAGACACTGCTGGATCAAAGCCTTTTGGGTAAAATTCCAAATTGCTCTCCAGAATGGTTGGATCACTTCACAACTCCATCAACAATGTATTAGTGTCCACATTTTCCCACATCCCCTCCAACATTCAACATTATATTTTCTTGCCATCTTAGCCAATCTTAGCATCAGATATCAATTGTGGCTATAAATTTCTCTAACTCCACACATTTCTCAAGGTATTGAAGGACAGATGAATAGCTATTAGATAGGGAACTTTTTTCCCCCTTAGAAAAAGAAGATGAAATGAAAAATGAAATGAAAAAGAAAGACTAATAAGAATCAATAAACAATTACAGAAAATATGCATAGAATTCAAAGGACTTGAAAAATTCATAGGTGGAAATTGAAAACACCATAAAACATTTGAAGTATTCTTAGGAAGAAACTAACTTGGATTTTCTTCTTGGGATCTTCAATATTCTGATAGCTGCCAATTTTATAATAGACCTACAAAGTTTTTTCAATGCTCATAATGTGACTTAGTTTCCTTAAATGTAAATATACTTTGAGGCTACAGAATAGTCCATCTCTTTCCAATTGAATCTTCACTATTCAAATAACTTTATGAAAGAAGCAGGAGATGACAAAAGGTACAGATCACTTGCTTTCTCAAATAATAAGTCCCCCTCAACTTTTCTGCTACCCCACCCAGTTGCAGGTTTTTCTTTTATCTGGACAATCCTCTTCCTTTTCCAACAGGCGCCAATATTCAGGAATTATTCTCTCTCTAGATGCCAGGTTCCCTTATACTCAAACTTAGCATTTGTCTCAATGCAATCCTTTCTAAATCTGTACAGTTATATTCTTGGATCATTCTAAGAAAACATCCCCCTTTACATGGAAAATTAAGAATTAAGAACATTGATATGAACTCCCCTCTTAAGTCATATAGAAAAGTACATATCTGCTTGTACTATATATTTCTATGGGAATTCTATCATTTTCCTTATCATGGCCATTTCTTTGACTGGAAAAGTTCACTGGCAGGAGCTCTATCATCAAGTCAGATAAACAAACGTGTATCTCTGCCAAAAATATATTTTTCAGATTGTTACCAACTGCTTCTAGTAAAGGAAGTGGAAATATTTTTCCCACTGAGACAACATTAGAAAAAAGAGAAACATGTACTGAAATGGGTCAAGGTTGGTATAGTACTCATGTTTATATGTCAGCAGAGATTATACTTTATTCGACAAGATTACCTTTTTTCTTTCTCTAACACCAGACATATTGAGGGGAGTAGAATAGTAGGAAAGGAATAAAAGAAACGCTATATGATTGGAAAAAAAAATAAGTAAAAATTAATAAGCTCCATAGGTCTATGCAGATTCCCTATGCACTTGTACCTTGTACATATTTATAATTTAACTAAAATGTTTACACATGTGCCAAAAAAAAAACCCAAACACTAAAGAAGGAGGAAGAAGAGGAAGAAAAGGAGAAATCATTGAAAATAAATTATAATTGACATTTGTATTTTAACATTAATAACACTGGATTTCTCTCTTTGATGGTCACACAACAATTTTGGGGGGAAAGGACACTTTGCCATACTTTATAAATTTTTCTATTTCTGTGTATGTGTGTATGTGTGTGTATGTGTGTATGTTTATATGGTGTTTATATGTATACACCTTCATACCTCAGGGGAGATTTGTTTGCATCTCCACTTCTCTTTCTATAATCTTCTTATTTTTAATTTTAATCTCTTCTTCCTTTCTTTTTTTCATTCCCTTCATCTCTCTCTTTTAACTCAAGAATATTATTTATTACATGGTGTATTTACTGAATAGTTTCAGGTTTTCTGTTTTAATTTAAAAAGCAAATAGGAAAGCATATAATATTTATATTTGCAATTACATACATGTCTAAATTAAATTGCTTTCTAATTATGTGACCTTCAAATAGCTTTTCTGGAGATTAAAAGAAATTCCAGCTGAGATCCTATTTAACCTTCAATAGCTGTGATTCAGCTGTTTATATTTGTGGATTAGAAAGATCTCTGGAGCAGTTTCTTCATCAGGGTCATTCTTAGGCAAAATTTTAAGGTATTTAAAGTTACTATTGATATCCTTTCAATCATGTCTGACTCTTTGTGACCCCCATTTGAGGCTTTTTAGGTAAAGATATGAGTTTGCCATTTCCTTCTCTCTCTCTCTCTCTCTCTCTCTCTCTCTCTCTCTCTCTCTCTCTCTCTCTCTCTCTCTCTCTCTCTTTTTTTTTTTTTTTTTTTTTTGGTTAGGCAATTGGGATTAAGTGACTTGCCCAGAGTTACACAGCTAGGAAGGGTTAAGAGTCTGAGGCTGGATTTGAACTCAGGTCCTCCTGACTTCAGGACTAGTGTTCTGTTCATTGAACCATCTAGCTCATCTCATTTTACAAATGAAGAAATTGAGGCAAATAGAGTTAAACAATTTAACTGGGGTCACACAGCTAAATAAGTATTTGAGGCCAGATTTCTCAGAAAGTGTTCCTGGCTCCATTCTAACCAGTACACTACCTAACTGCCTTTTTCTTCTCAATGGAACCCATTTAAGGCATAGATCTCTTCGGTTTTCTCTCCATTCCTACCTGCCAACATCTGTTTTCAGGAAATTAATTTCTCTCAGTCATTTATCCTTTATTATGATTTAAATCAACATTGCCTCTCTTAGGTGATTTGAATTTTAAAAGTTATTTCTCAATGTGTAAAACCAGATTTTGCTATTAAAAGAATCCTAAGAATAAATGAGCCTCTTTTCCAAAGAAGTCTTTTCAGTATTCTTGAAATCATTGTTTGGCCCTACCTACTTAATCTCCCCAGATTTTTATTGTTGTTTTCCCTGAAAATGTGTTGCTTATTCTCTTAAGAAATAAATAATTGTTTCCCCAATTTTGTAATCCTGGACCAGGAAATCCAGAGGAAATTTTTCTAAAGGTTTATACACAAAAGAGGGGATATACTTTCCTACTTGACCCGAAGTACTTTGACCCTCCTATTTTGTATAGGTCATATGAGGACATTTCCCAGGGACTGGTGACATTTTTTATTCAACTGCTTCATGACTGTCTTTAAGAATTCTGGAAAATGGTTCTGGGGACACATATACTAGCTGTAGGGCAGTAACAGGGCAAGATATGGAAAGCTGACCTTAAGAGCCCCTTTCTCTCTCTACTTTCAAGGAATCTCACTTGACTTATGGTAGTCTCTAGGCTGAAATAGCTTCTAGGTATATTTCAGCATAATTCAGTACATAATCCTTATATACACCAGCTTATATTTGTATATTACTTTAGAATGTCCTGCCATTTTTATTTCATTTATCCCTTTTAATAACTTTATGAGATAGATAGAACCAACATTATTGTACCCTTTTACATAAGTAAACTGATGTTCCAAGTAACTGAGGTTTTTATACATGTGGTATTAGAGGTAAATATATATATATAAAACACAGTTTCTACTATATTGATTTTACAATATAATTAATTTTATGCTGAATTGATTTTTAGACTTCTCGGGGCAGTTATTCCTTCCACATAATGACTTTCCCTATCGTGATTTCAATATATCTTGGGTTGGCATAAGAAATTAAATGTGAATTTGAAGGGAGTTTGCAGAAACTGTAGATGACATAAAAAGCCAGCAGACAACACAGAAAAGGTTTAGAAACTTATAAAGGCAAAAAATGTGCACAGTATTATATAATATTAATCTACTTTGTCTTTTAATATCACAAATGTATACAATTTCTTTCTCTGATATAAAGAAAGGGCCAAAAAATTTTACACTGTTGCCAGATTGCAAGAGTCTGATAATGAAAATAAGGAAACAAATGAGGAGAAAATGGAATAACCTTTTTGGACCCCTAAAATACCAAGGGAGAGATATAAATAGGAGGCACACAAACAGGCTAGGAAAGGGATGAGAAAAAAAGTCAAATCCTTACTAGGAACCAGAAAAGAATAGAAAACAGAGATCTCTTTAGTCTTTTTTTAGTGTTGCTATAATCATTCAGAGAAACTCTTACAGACAGTCGGATTGAAAGATTTCTTTGTAAAATAGCAAAAAGTTTAAATAAGGTTGGGGTAGGAAGAACTATAATACTGAAAGATGATGCTTCTTTGTAATCCTTCCATGAGCTAGCTATTTGAAATCAGATATCATTTGCTAAAAAAAAAAAAAAAAAAAAAAAAAAAGTGAAAAGAACATGAACTTCAAAATCAGATAACTGTGATTCATTCTTGGCTCTACCCCTGACCCGACTAAATGGCAAAGTTACTTTGTCTTTCTATTTCCTCATTTATAAAAATTTATAAAATTTATAGAAATTATAAAAAATTATAGAATTTATTTTAAAATTTATAAAATTATTAAAATGCATTAAAATTTATAAAATGAGGGGGCTAATCCAAGTGACCTCTGAAGTTCCCTTCAGTTCCTGTGATTGTATTACTAGAAAAAGTCATTTTTTCAATTCAATAAATACTTATTAGGAGCCTACATGCTGTTCGCTTACTTACTTACCATAGTAAATATAAGGTATACAAAAAGAGGTAAAAAATAATACATTCCTTCAAAAAGCTTATAATCTAATCAGGGAGAAAATAGCCAAACAAATATACAAAACAAGCTATGGAGAAGTTAACAAGAAAATGATTGAAAGAGAGAAAGCACTGGAATTAAGAGGAGTTAGAGAAAGAGTAGCAAAGGATCAAAGGAAAAATTAATAGCAAACAATAATAATAACAAAAATCAGATATAGAGAACTGATATGGGTAATGGAACTATGGTCTTCCAGAGAGAGTGTGAATTTCTTGATTCTACTGGGTTGGTAAGTGATCCTTGCACTATTCTTTAATTTGTAGCTAAAATTTTTCATTTTAAAATATTTGTGAGTCTGTATTCTCATAATATTCTTGAAGAAATGATTAATGTTGAATATCCCAAGCTTCAGCTATATGAAGTCAATGAGCCAGATAAATCCCCAAATTATACCTGGGTCCTTATGTCAGGAAAGAGCCTCTGACACAAGAGTTATATATGCATAATGATTTTTTGGGTCTCTGTTCTATTTGCCTAATTTACTCCATAATTCCTCAGAGGCAAGATTGTTCACTCCATTTCTGAACTAGTTTATGGCAGAGTGAAGAGATGAATTAGGAACCTGGAAACTGGAGTTCAGGCTCTGTCTGACACTGCTCCTGATCCATTTGCAACGTTGAACAAATCAATTGTGCTGTGTTTGGGGGACTCATTTTCCTCATTTGTGAAGGGATTAGGGTAGGTAAATTTTAAGCTCTCTTCCAGTTCTAACGTATCCTAAAATAGACATTAAATAATACAATCACATTGCATCTTTGATACTTCAAAAAATCTTTGATTTTATAGATTTGAGTACACTTTTCTCTGGTAATGATTATACTTTACATGAGTTATCTCATTTAATTCTTATAGCAATACTGGAAATTGAATGTTAATTATCATCATCTAACAGATGAGGAAGTAGAGATCAAGAGAAAGTAAGTGATCACATAGCTAATAAGTTAATAAGGCTTACCTAGCCTTGAAACTAATTCCAAGTCTAGCTCTCTATCTAGTAAGCCTGTTAACTCCCAAATAAAAATGATTGCAGCTCCATACCCTGAGCACATTGCTGTCACGTTTTATGGCCCAAACAATCACTTTTGGTGGCCAACCTTCTGATAATGGGTCTATCCAAACTGAGGCTCACTCTTGAACGACAAAGACAAGATTAATTACCATGTTGGCCATGAAAGTCTTTCCTTCTACCAGAGGCTGTGTCCTGCTCACATAATCTTCAAGAAACGAGGGGTTTCTCTATACTGCCATGAAACCCACAGAGAAGAATTTCAGTAAATCATTTACAACATTCTTAAAATTAAGGTATGAATCTTAGCAACACAGGAAAGACTATTTAAAGTTTGTTATCTTAGTAGGACTTTCTTGCTATGAAACCCCAAACTAAGCACAGTTAACACAAGGAGTTCATATGAGCATCCTTAAAAAATAAAAAATAAAAAAAAGAGGAAGAAACAGTCAAAGCATAGTTTGGACATCATTTGAAAAACAAACTATGTGGTGAAGAGAGAATCCTCTTTTCCTAATTATCTCTTAAGATCATGCCTCTTAATTTTGTGCTTAGCTAATAAAAATGCATATTTCTGATAAAAGCAAAATACCTTAAAAATACTGCTTTTGAATTACATTGCATCACCTCAAATTCATTCTTGTTTTCCAAACTAACCAAATCTATTAAAAGGTGTTCGGCATGCCCTCTTACAAAGATAGCAATTATTCAAGAAAGTAATTCACTATGACAATTCTTATCTTTACACATTTCTAAGAAATGTCATTTTCTCAGGGGGAAAAAAAGTACCCATACTAGAATGGTTATCTTGTCATCTACAATGAATGTCCTATGATAGAGATGACAAACAGCTTTTCTTTCCAAGTCTAAAATCAGCAATCTCAAGGAACATTATTAAATAATTTTACTAAAAAATAAAAGAATCATTCTATTACCTTCTTGTAAAGTGATAGATACAATCCTATTTCCTGAATTATGCCAATGCCTGCAGGGTTCCTTCAGGTTAATTTCTACCCACAGGGAAATCGCCTTGATTTACTTTAATTTTCATTGACTTACTGGAAGTAAACAACTGCAGGTAAGCATCTGCAGGCACAAGTTTACTCTAAAATAACAGGAGGCATGGCTAGCGATATTAACTGCCAGTTGCTAGATTCGTGTCTGCACAGAAACAGAGCTGTGGGCACAAGGTGAGAGTTTGAAGTGTATTCACTGATTTGTCTCCTTTAGGAAGCATTTAATGGAAAAAAGAGAACACTTGGAATAAATGAAAAACACATTCAGAAAGTGGAAGAAACTTATTAAGACTAGGTAATGATGCCTGGCAAGAAAAATGTGAATGTTGCCCACCCACATCCTTTAATTACTGTGGCACTAATTATGATATTAAGTGGCAAGTTTTGCTGAAAAATAGTAAAAGGAAATGAGATGGATGGATTGAGCTTTTGTTTTTCCCAGCTTTTCTTCCTCTACTTATACTAGAAGGGTTTTGTCCCAGAGGGGTGAGGCAGCAAGTATTATAGCAATTTTTTCCCCATATAAGGAATAGAATGAAATCAATCAGCTTACTAGTATGAAAGATTATTATTAGAATTAGAATCCTCTAGCCTCCTAGGTCTTAGAGCTTAGAAAAAATTATAAGGTCAAAGATTTTGACTTGAATGTATAATGGTTTTTTTCCCCCTTTACTCATATGAACAAATGAGTCAAAGATTCTAGTAAAAAACTAAGCTACTAAAGGGCAAATAGCTAAAAAAATGTGGAAAGCAAAATAGGATTGAGACTTCCTGCTTCCTTATACAGGGATCTTTCCTCTATTCTCTTTTGCTCTTTCTTCTAATTCTTTTCTTACATAAAAATTTGCAGGTCTTTGTCTTCTTATAACCAAAATTTATATAACAAAATAAAAGAAAAATATGAGAAAAGAAAAATAGAATAATTAATCTCAAAAATATCCAATTGTCTCCAAATAATGTTGCTAATAAAACAAATTTACCTGGCAGGTCCAGCCCAAGTTTTCCATAGAAAATTTTCCCTAGTGACACTAATACATTGTTGGTGGAACTGTGAACAGATCCAGCCATTCTGGAGAGCAATTTGGAACTACGCTCAAAAAGTTATCAATTTGTGCATACCCTTTGATCCAGCAGTGCTACTACTGGTCTTATATCCCAAAGAGATCTTAAAGAAGGGAAAGGGACCTGTATGTGCAAGAATGTTTGTGGCAGCCCTCTTTGTAGTGGCAAGAAACTGGAAACTGAGTGGATGCCCATCAATTGGAGGATGACTAATAAATTATGCTATATGAATGTTATGGAATATTACTGTTCTTTTAAGAAATGACCAGCAGGATGATTTCAGAGTGGCCTGGAGAGACTTACATGAACTGATGCTGAGTGAAATGAACAGAAGCCGGAAATATATGGCAACAAGAAGATTATATGATAATCTATTCTGATGGATGTGGTTCTCATCAACAATGAAATGATACAAACCAGAAGAAGAAGAGGAGGAGGAAGAGGAGGAGGGGGAGGAGGAGGAAGAGGAAGAGAAGAAGGAAGAAGAGAAGGAGGAGAGGGAGATGATGATAAAGATGATGATACAAACAAACATACCTTTTTTTTTTATATTTCATCCATCTCATTGTAAGAACTGTCATAAAATAATAAATGTTTGAACTTCAAGGGACTTAAAAGGTCATTTCGTTTTTTATAATGAAAAAATCAAGGATCCAAAAGGTTAAATGACTTGATCCATGTCATCCTAGCAATAAGTAGCAAATCCAGGCACTCAACTCCAAATTCATTGCTCTATCCATTGTATCACAGCTTTCCCACATTTATCTCTACAAAGAAGGAATTGGTCACCCATGTACTATTAAAGAACTTAGAAAACAAAAATGTATGCTTTTAATATTAAAGGAACTAAAACATTTCCATCCTATAAAATGAAAAATAAATCCTTATAACTTTCTTGACTTTCAAATTTCAATACTTTAATTCATAATACATAATGCTTGCTGATAGTTTTAAATAGATATTGTAATGCAGGAGAAACTGCGGCAAGATAGAGATCAGAGAGTATTTAATAATTTATTTAAAAGGGAGAAATTTGTTGGGACCAAATGGATCCATGGTTTGGTCCCAGGGTTGAATGAGACTATTGTCTCCAAGAATCAAGCAAACAAAGTGAGATCTATACACATGGCTCAGACTCAAGGGGTATACTGAGGCGGGGCAGAGGCTGGGTGCTGAGAGTGGGAATGGGACTCTGAGAAGGTGGGGTGAGCCTCGGGAGAGGGGGATGACATAGTAGGGGGAGGTATCCCAGAGATGGGAGAGGCATCTTGATAAGATGGTATCTGATATTCTGAAAGCTTGGGATGGGAAGAGGCATTCTGATATTGTAAAGCATAAGATCTTTTATCCTTATCAAATAGTCTGATAAAGAGAGAGGGGAGGTTTTGCAGGACAATTATAAACTGAGGCAGAACACTTAGAGAAACAATAAGGACTGGGTCAGGATAATTAGGGAAACTGAGTCAGGACAATAAAAGAGAACTGTGGCATAACAATATTACTTATATCATTTTTGAGGAAAGCTACCTTTATTCCTATTTTCTCTAGTGTTTTCAAAAGGAATGAGTACTATATTGTGTCAAAATTTTTCAGACTTTTTTCAGACTCTTGAGATACTACTCATTATTTCTGATGGCTTTTTATTGACATAGTCAATTATGTTGATAGTTTTTCCTAATATTGAACCAGTCTTGCATTCCTGGTACAAATCCCACCTGATGATAGTGTATGATCTTTGTAATATAATGTTGTAATTGCCTTGCTATTATATTGTTCAAACTTTTTGCATCAGTATTCATCAGGGAAATTAGTTTATAGTTTACTTTCTCTGTTTTGCTCTTCCTGATTGAGGGATTAGCACTATATTTGGGTCAGAAAACAAGTTTGGTAGGATTCCTTCTTCACCTATTTTTCCAAATAGTTATATGATATTGGAATTAATTATTCCTTTAAATCTTTAATATAATTCACTCATGAGTGCATCTAGTCCTAAGGATTTTTTTTCCCCTAGGGAGTTCATTAATGATTTGTTCAATTTCTTTTTCTAAGATGTTGTTACTTGGCTTTCTAATTCTTGATCTGTTAATCTAGATAATTTATACTTTCATAGTTATTCATTGATTTCACTAAGATTATCAGATTTATTGGCTTATAACTGGATAAATAATTCCTAATGATTGTTTTAATTATTTCTTAATTGGTGATGTCACCATTTTTTTTTGTTTTTGATACTGAATATTTGTTTTTCTTCTTTCTTTTTTTGATCAAATTAATCAATGACTTATCTATCTTATTGGGTTTTCCCCCCATAAAACCAGCTCCTAGATTTATTTAAGAGATCAATAGTTGTTATTTGTTTGTTTTGTTACTGTCTATCTTATTAATATCTCTATTAATTTTCAATTTGGCACTTAACTGGGAATTTGATTTATTCTTTTTCAGATGCATCTTTAGTTGCATACCTAGTTCAGTGATCTGTTCTTTTTCCATTTTATTGATGTAATAATTGTAATGTGTTGTGATAATTTAAACAACATATTATGGAATTTTGATTTTTCATCCACTCTGCTATCCATTTCCATTTCTTGGGAATGTTCATCCCATTCATATTCACAGTTATGATTACTAATTGTGTATTCCTCCATCCTATTCTTCCTTCTACTTGTCCTGTCTCTTTTCAGCCTTTCCCTCCTCACAAGGGTTTTGCTTCTGTCTACCATCTCCCCTAACCTACCTTCCCTCTGTCAGTCCCTACTCCCCTTTATTTAATATCTTTCCTTTGTATTTCCCTGTATGTTAAGATGGATCTTTTTATTCATTTGATTGTGTATATTATTCCTTCTTTGAGCCAATTCTGATGAGATTAAGGTTCAAGTGACATTCATTGCTCACCCTTCCATGTTCCTCTTCACTGTAGCAAGTCTTTTAGGTCTCTTCTTTACAACACCATTCTACCTTTCACTTCCCTTTTCATCAAGTGTATTCCTCTTTCTCATCCCTTAATTCTTTGATGTCATTTCTTCAAATCCACCTTCATTAGCTATTTAAATTTCTTTTCATTTGGCCATTTGTACCTTTAAAGGAGTTGTTTTTTGTTTTTTTGCTTTTTTTTCCCTTTCAATGGATTTTTTGGATTTTTGTTTCCTTTTTTCCATTTGGCTGTCAACTATTTTTTCATAATTTTCTTGCATCACTCTCATTTCTTTTTCTAATTTTTCTTCAACCTCTCATATGATTTTTAAGCTTGTTTTTGAGCTTTTTTCATGAGTTTTTTTTTTTCTGAACTTGAGACCACTTCCCATTTTTCTTCGGGGTCTCGACTATAGCTATTTTGTCATTGTTGTCTTTTTTCTGACTTTGTGTCTTGTCACCATAACTTCTATGGTCATATTCTTTTTATGTTGTTGGTTTTTTGCTCATCTTCCCCCACACACATACACACACACATTTTTTTCCTTTTAAAATAGTGTTCTGTTCCCAGTGTGAAAGGATTCTGTCTCAGGTTTCTTATGCCAATGGCTGTAGGTTCTAGCTATTTACCTGATGCTTCATTGATGCTGTCTCAAGACTTATAGAGAACCCTTGTGTCTGGTGCTGGGCTGAGGGGGTAGAGTGATTGCTGGCACTGCTGGAGATCCTAAGGGTCTGACAGTTTGCTTGGTGCTGAGCTGGGGTTCTAGTGATGGTGTCTGGCATGTGTTGAGATCGAAAAGGGGATTAATGGTGGGAGGATTTCTTTATTTTCCTAGGCTATACTAAAGTTGGGGGGTGTCTGGTCTCTAGAGGATGCCTGCTTGCCCAAGGCTACATCAAATCAAGTTGTGATTCCAGGAACTGTAGTCAACTGGCTCTCCTGACTATACTAAGGTCCTCATTTTGGCATTGACTTACTCCACAACACTGGGCTCTTGATTAGCTGGTCTGCTGAGGTGGAACTTACTGCTAATATTTTGGGAAGCTTTATGCCCTGGACTGCACCACCACTACCACCCTCCCCTTTTATCCAGGTGAGATAGACCCCTCCTGCCTACCGCCTTTCTGGTTCTGCTATTCCAGGATCTGCTTGGGGGCACCATTTTTTGTTTGTCCAGGGGTAAACATGGAAGAATTATAGAGATTCACTGCTTATTCAAACATTTTGGCTCCCAAAGTCCAGAATAATATATTTTTCAAAGCAGTTGAAGAAAATGTGAAATTTGAACTAGTCATTCATGAAAATAATTTTTCCCATCCAAGTTCATACAACCCTTTATGCATTTTAGGTGAAAAAAAAATCTGTTTTAAACAGTAGAAGACAGTTCATGGGAAACTAATTAGTTATTGGATCAAAACTGAGAAAAAAAATTGTAAAGTCAGAGTAAAAATAATACATTGGCAGAATGGAGAAGAATGAAAGTACTAGAGGCTATAATAAAGACAAAGAAAAAGTTAAGGAAGAGTAAATAGAAGATTATGTGTGAGCATAGAAGCTAATTCCTGGACTAGAAATCTAGGGAGTGGACAATATGCATTGATATCTAGTGCTTTCCCATCTCTGTGGGAGGCTATCATTGTATGGCAATAATATTATTCAGCTAATGAAATGGAATACCAAGGTGAATATTTGAGAGTAAATGGGTGTGAATATCGAAGTGTCCTGATGCAAGAATAGTCCTTGAAGAATAAATAAAATCTCTGTGCCAGCCATAGAACTCCTTGAAAGTAGAAGGAGTTTATGGCCTGAGGATTAACAGATGACATCAGTAAGCTGTCCCTAACAGTAACATTTAGATGAGTTTTTGTTTTTCAGTGGTTTCAGTTATGTCTAACTCTTTAAAATCCCATTTGGAATTTTCTTAGAAAAGATAGTGAAGTGGTTTGTCATTTCCTCCTCCAGCTCATTTTACAGATAAAGAAACTGAGGTAAGGGTTAAGTAACTTGACTAGAGTAGTAGATGTTTGAGGCTGGGTTTGAACTCAGGAAGATGAGTCTTCCTGACTACAGGTTTGACATTTTATCCCCTGTGCCATCTTGGCACCCAGTTAGATGAGTGTACTAAATCTCAAAGAGAGAGAGAGATGTTTCTGAGTGTTGGCAGCAGAGTGAGTATCTGAAAGTGGTAGTGAGAACCAAGCAATATAACAACTTCTACTTCTAGCTCTGTGTGTAGAGAACCATAAAAGAAAGAGTATCTGGTATATTCCTATAAGGGAGAGGGTAAGAAGAGATGAATTTTCATCTGAAAAAAAAATTCAGAGATCACAAGAAGATGAGAAAATTGAATGAGAAAATATAGGATAAAAAAGAGTTGGTTGTTCATAGATCCTGTGTTCCTATTGGCTCAATGAAGGGCAAGAAGAGGAACTGAGAAGAAATAGAATTGAGATAATTATGAATGATGATTAAAAGAGAGATAGCAGGAAAAGAGAGCTTTCAACTCATAAGAATAGGAATCATGGGAATTGGTAAGAATCATCTATCTGTGTGATAGAGAAATTACTAGATTACAAAGCATTCAACTGCACAGGCCAGGGAGATCCCAAGGCAATGGTAAGTTACATGGAGATATTAAATAGCACTACTTTCAGGCAGGATACATTTAAGATGGTCACTTCACTCTTCTGTCTTCCTGCATTATTGTCCCAGAAAGGAACTGAGGCTTAATCATAACTGAAAATATAGGAGCAGTTAAAAGAGAAAGAAAAGAGGTCTCATGTCAGAGCCTTGGAACAGGTAACAGATACCAGGCAAATGAATGATGATCTTGCAAAGGTGTTTGAGGTGCAGTCAGATGAGTAATATTAGCAATAACTATCACTTATAGAGAGCTTTAAGATTTGCAAGATATCATACCTGTGCTAACTCATTTGGCTTTTATAATAACCCTTGTATGAAATATTATTATTTTTCTCATTTTACAGATGGAGGAAACTGAGATTAAGGTTTGTTTAGAACTACATAGCTAATAGGGATGGGAACTCAGGTCTTTCTAAATCTAAGCCCAGTACTCTATTTGCCATATAACCTCCCTTATTATATAGGATACAAATGCAGGAAAGAGGCAGCAGCATAAAAACTGAGTGACTTTAGGCAAGTCACTTTACTCGGTTTGCCTCAGTTTCCTCATCTGAAAAAAAATGAGCTGGAGAAGGAAATGGCAAACTATTTTAATAGCTTTGCCAAGAAAACCCTAAATTTAATCACATAGACAGATACATAGAGTCAAACATGACTGAAATCACTGAACTACAACTACAAGAAAGCTGAGGGGATTTCAAGAAGGATAAGAATGGAGGAAAGACTGTCTAATTTAACAGCTAAATCAATATTGGTAGCTTTGGAGAGAACAATTTTAGCCAAGTAACAGGAACAGCTGCCACATTATATGGGTTTGATTGACGAATAAATAGGAGATGAAAAATTTTAAATGATGACCCTAAAAGTAAAGATTGTATTCTTTATATATGTGTTTGATTATTAAAGGGTGTTCTCATTTTTAATTTCAATTTGGACTCTTTCTTATTGCCTTTTCTTTTGTTTCTGGAAACTCCAGGATTCCCCCAGAACTGGTTGACCCATTAAGTTATATTGTTCATTGCACCATTGTCACCAACAACTTCTTCCCATCCTTTTCACAACCCTCCCCTATCTATAATAATCAGACATGACACTTGGATGATCTATGCTGCACATGACCTCCACAGCATCAGCACAGCTTTATTTGAAGACTAATGACAAACAGCCCTCATCTCAAGGATATTGCATCCATGGTAATTGCTTTCACAGTTGGTATAATGACAAAATATCATAAAGAGACTGCTCTAAATTGGAAAAGACAGTAAGAACTGGGAACATGACCTAGCAGGCCCCACTGTAACCAAGGAGAAAGAAGGTACCATCACTCTCATTTACTTTAACTCATTTCCTTTAAAGAACTATTTTTCAACGGAATGCAACCTTTGGGATGGAGATGAAGTGGCAAAAGAGGTGATTAGAAAAGAAGAAGAATACCAAATTAGCAAACAGAAGGGCAGCTAGATGATCTTAGTCAAAAAAATCTGAATTCAAATCTGACCTTAGACTCTTACTAAGTGTGTGATCTTGAGCAAGTTATTTAACCCTGTTTGCCTCATTTTCCTAATTTTCAGAATGAAACAGAAAAGAAAATGGCAAACCACTCTAGTATCTTTGCCAGGAAAACCCCAAATGGGCACAGAGTCAGAGGTGACTGAATGACAAGCATAAATCATCAAAAACTAACATCAAACAATATTCAAAGAAGAGCAAAAGAAAGGATGAGATATAAAACATAAATTTTATTAATGTTTTAAATTTAACACAGTAGTAATAATTTGATATTGTCCTTTTAGATATTCTTTTTGTTTGTTTTCTTTCTTCTTTTTATTTTTAATTGATGCTGTTTTCCATTTTTTTGAGTCCTATCACTACCAACTAGCATACTCCTCCTAAATAGAAATATCTATTACAACCAGGTATAATTAGATTTTTGGTGGGGAGCAGGCCAGTGATTCTACCAATGCATATTCTTTGTAGTTCTATTCTTAGATGCCTAAATTATGGTGAGTCACTCAAGGTTATACAGCATATGGCACTAAATGGCACAGTGGGGTCAGGAAGACATGAATTCCAATCTGTCTCAGATTTATCAATTATGTCTTCTGTAAAATGTGGATAAATGTTATTATTAACATCAACTATTTCACAGGATTCTCCTGAAAGTCAAATGAGTTAACTTATGTGAAGTACTTTGTAAACCATGGGGCAAGACTTAAACACAGATATTCTCTGTTCCCAGATCAATATTCCAACCACCAGATCACATTGCCTTTCCAACAAGTAAGAAAAAGTGAAATAAATTAATTTTTCACATTGATCATATATGTGAAATACACACACACATAATTTTTCACTGCTAGTCTACAACCTCTTTTAGCAAGAGCTGGATAATATATAGACCATTTGTAGTTCCTTTCCACAAAAAGCTTCTTTAAATATAATGGACTTTTTCATAAAATTGGGAGCATAGGGTATCATTTCTCGGTAGAAATTTTATGAAACATGGTGTTTTTATAACCCTCATCCTTTGAAGTACATACTCAGGATGAAATAACCAGCATGCCATGGTCACAATATGCCATCATTACTAAGGATTTTAAATTTGGTTTCTTTCACACCAGCTGCAGCTACAGTCTGCTGCAACAGGGAGATGCCCACATTATCATTGCCAGAAAGCCAGATGCTTGACAGTCCTTCTTGTGTGTCAATGATCATCTGATGATCAATATTCAGCTATGCTCAATCTGGATGACTTTGATTGGGGGCTTAATGTGTGCATTTATTAAAAGAATTTAGTTGGTTTTCATGTGGGAGGGCAAAATAAAATGGTTTACTTAGATTGAAATGTCTAATTATATATTGGAAAGCATGGAACACCTGTCAAGGAGGATCGGTAAAGATTCTGTCTAAAATGTCACTCAACAAAATAATTTTCAGCGTTTAGTGATGACTTGAAATTGTTTATTTATTATTTAAATTAATGTTTAATTTCAACAAAGATATAAACAGCCATACAAGAGAATATTAAATAGTAAAAGTATTTGACAGACACATTTTTGTTAAGCTGCAGAAATTTTGAGAACTTGTACTCAGGTTATAAAATGATGACTACTAGATAAACAATAAAAGTATATTAACCATTTATCTTCATCATTTTGACATGTTCATCTATTTTATTGGAGGGTTGTTTTCCCAAAATGATATTATTTATGTATGGAAGTCCCAGGGCAGAAATCCCCCCACCAATACAAACTGACTATCCGTAAGTATTCTATAACTTGTCTTTGAGGCTTTCCTAAAGATAAACTGATTTCCCCAAATTCACACAATAAGTATGTGTCAGAGTTGGTACATGAAACCAGAACTGATTCCAGGATTGGCTTCTTTATCCACTGTGCTATTTTGTCTCTATATAATCCAAGGAAAAGATTTGGAAACAGAATTCTTTGGTATTTAAAAAGCACTGAATTTGAACTAAAAAAAAAATTAAAAAACAGACAAACTCAGATTTTCACCCCTGGTATCCTGAGTCTGGTATCTTGAATTCTAATACATGAGTTTTCATATTATCTTGACCTTAAAGCATCCAATATTCCATTTCCTAATAATTTCCAAACCATATCACTAGGCAGGTACCATTGACATATATAGTCCTTTCATATTCTAGCTCTTCTTGTTTGATTCCCATATTAGAATATAAGCTTCTTGAGTCAGTCTTGCATATATTCTTTTGTTTACCTTTAGTGATTAGCAAATATCTAGCACATAGTAAATTTTGATAAAGTTTTTCCATTCTTACATCCAACCATCCATACATATTTACATGTACCCATCCATCCATCTATCCATCCACCCATCCATTCATTTTTAATTCAGTGATTTACTACTTGTGTTAAGTCAATTTAATTTCTTCCAAACCTCAGTTTCTTCAACTGTAAAAATACGGAATCTTGCTTATATTTTTATCTTCACAAGCTTAGCACAGTGCCTGATACAAAGTCAGTGCTTCATTTATGCATTCAGTTTCAGCTCAGCTATTTATTATAGTGTGACCTTGAGCCAGTTATTTGACTTTTCCTGGTACTCAGTTTTCTCAACTGTAAAATAAAAGAGCTGGACTCTATGATCTCTATAGTCCTTTCCAGCTATAAATTTTATTAACCTGTCATCCTTATGCAATTAATCTAAATTCTACACTGTAAAACTGTAGATAACATATCCTTTTCAATGCACAGACTTGCAGAGTTTCATAGCTGGAAATGATCTATTCCAATCCAACTTCTTGACAAATGAGAAAACTGAGACCCAGAGAAGTATAACCCAAAGTCATACAATGATTTATTTATAAAATCAGTACTAGAACTCAGGTCTCTGGACACTTATTTCAATCTAGTTTCTACTAGACTCAGGTTGTTTGCAGAATTTTATACTAATGGAATGCCCAGTAATTTGAAAACACAAAAAATATAAATAACTTGTGTGTGAATTCTCTATTTAAGAGCAAAGTTGTTAAACATGATATCACTTGCAGCAGCAACACTCTGAATGAAAATGAAAAATAGCAAAAATAAAGTATATATTAGCAATTATTAAAATAGTTATTAAACTTACTAAAATGATTAATAATAATTTAAAAATTAAAAATATAACTTAAAATATAGTAGAACAAAGATAATATTAATGTGCTTTTCAGTCAATATATGGACTACAGGGATCCATAAATAAATTTTAGTGGCCTTGTTTTTATCTGAGTTACAGAAGTCCTAGAGGAAGGAATTCTCTCTACCAATGTAGTTAGATATCTATACTAACCATAGTCTTAAAAATCACCTGAACCAAGAGATTAACTGACTTAATCAGAGTCATACTGTCAGAGTGTTTAAAAGTTTGGGACTTAAACCCATATAGATTTTCCTTGCTCTCAGACTAGTTCTCTATGCACTGCTATCAGGCCTACCAAGCAACCTCTCAAGGCAAGGAGAAGAGAAAGTAGCGAGCTAGAATCCAGATTTGCTCAAATAGGTCAAATTACCTCAAATAATCCAATGATGAACTGTACATATAAAGTATGTCAGAATGATTTCTTTTTTTTTTAGCAAGATGATATTTCAATAAATTATTCATTTATGGTATAGGCAACTTCAGAGTGTTTTTAAAGTCTTGGTTTGAATAAAATTTTGCAGTGGGATTTCTGTCTACTGTAATATGTTCCTTCGATGTGGCTTTTTTAGTAGGAAAATCTGCCTATGGTTCACAACTTTGCCTCCACATAAGGGAGTCATTGAGGATAAGCTGAATCACACTTTTTTCTATCACTTTGGAATAGCTTGTGTAGTTATAGCCCATTAGACTTAGGTTCCTGAAGAATGCATTAAATAGTGGTTGAAATTGCAAATGCAAGCTCCTCTTTTCCTCTGTTCATTGAGGACTATTGAGGGAAACTCTTATCATTCACAACATGAAAAGACAAGAGAGAAATATGAGTTATTTAATCCTACAACACCATGTTTAAAATTTCAAATATCCAAAAGGATATTTGACAGCTGGGAAAATTGGAAAATAGTATGGCAGAAACTAGGCATTGACTAATACCTAAAACCCTATACCAAGATAAGGTCTGAATGGGTTCATGATTTAGACATAAAAAGTAATACTAAAAATAGATTAGAAAAATAAAGGATAGTCTTCCTCTCAGATCAGAGAAGGAAGGAATTTATGGCCAAAGAAGAACTAGATAACATTATGAAATGCAAAGCGGAAAATTCTGATTATATTAAATTAAAAAGTTTTTGTACAAACAAAACTAACGTAGAGAATATTAGAAGAATAAAACTGGGTGGGGATTTTATAACATTATACATACATACACATTTTTACATACATTAGAACAGGGCTCTGATAAAGGCCTCATTTCTAAAATATATATAGTATTGACTCAAATTTATAAGAATATAAACCATTCACCAATTGATAAATGGTCAAAGTACATGAACAGACAATTTTCAGATGAAATTAAAACCATTTCTACTCAAATGAAAAAATGCGCTAAATTACTACTGATCAGAGAAATGCAAGTTAAGACAACTCTTAGGTAGCATTGCATACCTTTCAGATTGGTTAAGATGACTAGAAAAGATAATGATGAATGTAGGAGGGGATATGGGAAAACTGGGAACTAATACATTGTTGGTGGAGTTGTGAACTGGTCCAACCATTCTGGAGAGCAATTTGATAGCCCAAAGGAATGGCTGAATAACTTATGGTACATAAATATTATGAAATATTATTGTTCTATAATAAATAATTAGCAGGATGATTTTAGAGACACCTGGAGAGACTTGCATGAACTGATGCTAAATGAAATGAGTAGAACCAAAAGAACATTGTACACAAGCACAGCAAGATGATATAATGATCGATTCTGACAGACATGGTTCTTCAACTGTGAGGTGATTGAGGCAGTCCCAATAGTCTTGTGATAGGAAGAACCATCTGCAACCAAAGAGATGACCATGGGGACTGAGCTTGTACCACAACATAGCATTTTCACTCTTTTTGTTGTTTGCTTCAATTTTGTTTTCCTTCTCATTTTTTTCCTGTTTGATCTGATTTTTCTTCTGCAGCAAGATAATTGTGGAAATATGTAGAGAAGAATTGAACATGTTTGACATATATTGGATTACTTACCACCTAGAGGAGAAAGTGGGAGTAAGGGAAAGAAAAAATTTGAAACACAAGGTTTTGCAGGGGTGAATGTTGAAAATAATCTATGCATATGTTTTAAAAATAAAAAAGCTTTAATAATTTAAAAAGATGACTGGCAATGATCCAGAATGAGCTTTGATATCTAAGTAGAGTAATATTTAGAAATGAAGGTAATATAAAAAGAAAAAGATAGACAGATAGATAGATAGATGAATGGATAGATATATTTAGATATATAGGTATACATGTATGTATGTTATGTGTAAGTGTATATATTCTAAGAGATTTTGAATATTATATCATTCACATTATGTTGTTGATGTCATCCTATACTATAGTAAGATTATATCATATTATATGTCACATATTATATTATTAGAAAGTCTCTTCCAATCTAAGTCATACTGTTCCAGTTAATAGCAAGTAGAATGTAAGCTTTTTAAATACATATTTTTGTTTAGTACATTTTGGGTAGTACAGTATGTTTTCTCTCATTATTTTGTGGAGGGATAAACTAATTTCAGTGGCATAAAAAACACCTACCTCTATCAATAATAAATCCTCTTCTAATGCAGATCAGTAACTGGTCCACCCTGAATCACATGGCCAATATATCATCTTGACTTTGAGACTAGCTGTCTTTTGCCTGGTACATAGTAAGTGCTTAATAATAAGTAATATTGTATTATATATGTGTATTATATAATAATAGCATAATTATTATAAAATTAAGGCAATTGAAATGCCATCTGATAGACACTAGGGACCAAGTGTTACTTCTAATCTACCTGATAAAAATACAGCAAGTTTTTGGATATGCCCAATTAATATTTATAACTACTATTAACACTTCTAGAAAACACACAAAGAAATAAATTGTTTCAGAAAGTCCACTTCCTATTTTTGCTTTCAAATAGGATATGAATCCTGCATACTTATAAAGGTTCTAAGCAAATATGATCAAATATGAAAGGGAAATCCTTTACCCCCAACTTTGCATGTTGGCATGGAGAAGGAGCAGATTTTGTGGGAGCCCAAAGAAGATACAATAGTGTTTTATTTATTCTAGGAATATATTTTTGTGCATTCACAGATGTTTCAAAGCTCCAACCACCTGACAAAGGGAGAATTGTTCAATAGAAAACCTGTTTGATAGTGTCAGTTCTGCTGAGCAGCTGTAGCTAAGAGGGCTGCTTCAGGAAGAGTCAGTTTCAGGGCAGTGCCCTGTGTGATGTGTCTGTTTATCACCATAATGACAAGTTGCACCTGGTCAAAGAGAGAACAATGTGCCATAGAGGAGATGCCAGGCACTAGAGAAATGGAGGGCAGCCTCCATTTCCCATGTTTTCCTCTCTTTTCATCAGTTTAAGAGGTTACTCTTTGAAACCTAAATTGAAAAAGGAGCAGTTGAGTACTAATATCATTTCAAATATATTTGCCCAGAAAATAAAAAAGCTGACCTAAGGTCCACATGGCCCTAGAGTATGTGCTGTGCTTAAACTAGGAGCTTAAGAAAGAAAAAAGGACTGAGTTTCAGAAAGTCAGGCAACTGGCTCAAGGTCATCCAGCTACTCACTTTCTGAGCCAAAATTAAACCCCGCCGTGTCTCTTCTCTCCTCTTCTTTTCTTCTCTGCCTATAAGGATGCTGTGCTGTTCACGTCTTCAGAATGATAGCACTTTGACAGAATGCCAAAATGGAAAGGAGAGAGAAAGGGGATCAGAGCAGTTTATCTATTGTGGCTAATTAGGGAAAAAGTGGAAACAGAATAAAGATGATGAACTACAGGGAAGCTTTACCTGCTCCAGAAGAGCCAGGATGATGAATGCAAATACCAGCAACTACAGCTCCAGGAAAGATAGTCCTTCAAATGAAGGACATTCTTTTTCCTTTCTCCATTTTTATATTTCTTTGTTACATTCTTTCTCTCTTTTTTTCTTCCTATCCTTTCCTTCCTTCCTTCCTTCTTTCCTTCCTTCCCTCTTTTCTTCCCTCCCTTCCTTCTTTTCCTTTCTCCTTCTAATCAAGAAGGAAGAAAGGAAGGAGAGAGGCAGGGAAGGAGGGAGAAAGGAAAAGCAGGAAGGAAGGGAAAGAAGGAGGGAGAGAAAGAGTGAGGGAGGAAGAGAAGGAAGGAAGGAAGAGAAGGAAGGAAGGAAGAGAAGGAAGGAAGGAAGGAAGGAAGAGAAGGAAGGAAGGAAGGAAGGAAGGAAGGAAGGAAGGAAGGAAGGAAGGAAGGAAGGAAGGAAGGAAGGAAGGAAGGAAGGAAGGAAGGAAGGAAGGAAGGAAGGAAGGAAGGAAGGAAGGAAGGAAGGAAGGAAGGAAGGAAGGAAGGAAGGAAGGGAAAGAGGGAGAGAGGGAGGGAGGGAGGAGCCTTTTCTCTCCTCTAAGTCTGAAGTCAAACTTTCCCCCCTATTCTATAAGCTTACTACTCCTCTGAGAAAACAGATCAACCATAAGGGTAAGGTATAGAAAAAAGAGGTGGGGTGGGGTAGAGGGCACAGAGGAGTTCTAAAGTTTGAATAGATTAATATTGAATTGAGGAACAAAGTTTTCTCAGAGAATTAATAAAATATTGCAAGCATAGTACATAAAAAATATTTCCTACAAACTTTAAATTTATTTATGTTTCGTTTGTAGGCTTCCAGAGCGAGGACCCCAAGAAGTTCTGTGCATGTTCAAATATGTCTGTGTGTGTCCATCCATTTACATTGCATGCATGTGTCTACGCATATATGTATATATTTGTCTGTTTATGTGTTCATATGTGTATACATGTGTGTGCATGTTTGTATATGTGTATACTTGTGTATATGTATTGTGTATGTGTATTCACTTGTGTATATGTATTGTGTATGTGTATTCACATATCCAAATATTAATATGATCATAAGAATTCTTGAAAAAAAGATCCTAAATTTTTTTAACCACAAAAAATTTCCTCTTTTTTTGAGGGGGGAGAGGGACATTGTTTTCCTTCTATCTTTCACAAAAAAAAACTTGATAACTTAGTCCAGTACAGAACTTCAACAGTTAAGTTCACTTTTTCTCATAGTATTATACTACACAGAAAAGACATCTGGTCATATCAATGATATTCCATTCATAAGCACTAAAAATAAATACCTCCTTCCAATTGCCTCGGACTTACTGGGCAAAATCCATATTTTGTTTCATTTATTCCTTTTAGTCCAAGCTGTTAATTCACTGACATAAAGAATTTTTGGCAAGGTAACTCATTCTGCCAAAACAGGTCACCAACTATTTTACAATTTTGATTATTTCCCTGGGTCTCTGAAAGAGTTAATAACTTAGCTGGGGTCATACAACCATTATGTTTCAGAAAAGAACTTGACCCTCACCTGAGTTTTGTGACTATCTCTATTCACTATCCCATGAAGACTTTCTTTTATCCACATGCTATGGAAATTATTAAATTTATCCATATCAAAAAATCAGAAGAAGTGATTTTAGTGTTCCTTGCATGCATAATGTCTTGGAAAGATTGAAATTTGGTTATTATCCAAAGAGGCCTCTCAAAGTTACATTTTTAAATTCATAGAGAGAAAACATTTGTTAAGTTGATGGTGGATCTTAATTTAATACCACTCAACTCAACTGAAAAGACTATCAAGTCTCTTAACAAACAGTATTTTATCCCACCATTAAGTTGTTATAATTACTCAATATTTGACCAGATGGCAAGTAATTTCTAAAGTCAAACCAGGTGTTCAAGAAGCGGAGATAATCACAAAGCTGATGACTGTGGTGAAACTAATTTAAAATGCTGCAACAGTGGCACAGGGGTGCCTCATTCCTAGACTGACCAAAAAAATAACATAAGAAAGAAATGCTGACATCCAGGAACCATGGGGCCAAAGATAGGCAGGTCAAGATCTGGAAGGGTTTAATTTATTTCAATCAACAAATATCTATTCATAATGATCATTTTCTTTTTAAGTCTAGAAGGCATAAACTGGAGGAAAAAATTAACAGGAAAATTGGCAACCATGTCTAATTCCAAGGGGGATACTGATAACTGCAGATGAAAATCAAACATAGGCAGACTCTCACTTTTCCTACCTCCCCTTTCATGCACATAAACATTGATTACATGACCACAGCTGGAGGCTACAGAGTTCCACAGCAGCCCTATTACACAAAAACAGGCTACCACAAAATGGACCTGACTTAGATGTATAGTGAGGGATATTCCAACTTAGTCAGAGGATTGCCAGTTTTTAAGACTTATCCAGAACAAAAAGGTATCCCAGAAAATTTTCCCTAAGAAGCTGATATATTGAACTGCAAAGAAAGTGTAAAGTAGAAATCTTCATTCATTTTTTAGAGGAAACCTTTAATTCCTCTTAATTTCATTGCTTTCCCTCTTTTAATCATTTCCTACTTACTCTGTATAGAGCTTTGTATAGAGACTACTGTATATTATTTTTAAATGGGGCTTCAAACCCCTTTGGTGAATTTGAAAGGTGTCTGTCCCAAGCATGAGAAGATTTTCTGGCAATTGGGACAGATGAGAATAATTTTTCCATTGGTTATTAAAGCAGCTAAAGAAGGCACTATGGAGCACTTAGAACTTGATCAGACCATTGAAAACAGCAAGGTCACCTACTAAATTCTGGGCCATTGCCAGTCATCCTGATGTTTTTCTTACCACTGGACTTTGATGACTCTGCAAGAGAGAGACTAACAACTTTGTGCAGCTCTGTTTCACTTAAATGCAATTCATGCATGAGTCAAGACAAATCCTTGTAATGTCATCGGTCCTTTTTCTAAAAACAAAGGACATCAATAAAATGGACAGGAAATAAAATGCTGCCTTTGGAATTTCCAAGGTGTGTCTACTCACTCAAGCACCTGTTCTTGAAAGAATGTAAAATAAATATTTGAATTAAAAAAAGGAAGGACAATCAACAATATGAAGTACTGTTTTTGTTTACATATTTTCTTCCCCATTAGACTATAAGCTTCTTGAAGAGAGGGCCTATCTTTTGGCTTTTTTTTTTTTTTTTTTTTTTTTTTTTTTGTATACCTAGCACTTAGCATGGTATCTGGCACATAGCAGGTCCTAGATTGAATAATTAATTTTTAAATGGTTGGATAAGTCTAGTATAAGAGAACACACCCAAAACAAAGTTCTTTTAACAAAGAACATTGTTTAACAGCAATGACTTGCAATTATTTTATCAAACACACATTACATTGGTAAAGCAATGACTGGATAGCATGGTGAGTGTAATTGCACCACATAGAATCCCTAGTTTAGCAATGATTTTGCTTAGGTTAGGGTTGGCCATTCCCAAAGTCGTAATACCATCAGCTTCAAAGTTTATCTACAGCTTGACCTAAGCTACTAAAAGAGACTTTTCCTGAACCTAAGATTCTACTCTCTCCCTATCTTTACAACTAGCTCCTTGAACTGAAATCATAACTCTAGTTGCAGTAGGGACTAGACCAGATTCTGTTTCCAGCCATACACTATAATGAAAGCAAAGAACTGGCCTTTCTTATCCTCTTCCTTGTTTTGTCTCAAAATGGTTGGTTAGATATAGTCATTTTTTCTTAAATTATAGTTCTATTGTTTATATTCACAGCCCTCTTTCCCATTATGATTCATTGCATTTTAACAAAATCCCAATTGCTTATCTATCTTCATCAAACTCTACCTCAAACCACTCCCAAATGGAAATAGCATCTAACATTGGCAAAATAATAAAATATCCTGAATGGGGAATCTTATTGGTTTCTCTCTATTTCAGTTTAATAAGCATTTACTGAGCATCTGCTATGTACCAAACTCTGGGGTTACAAAAATAACAACAAAACAATTTTTCCCTTAAATATCTTAAATTCTCTTATATTAACTTTACATTCTCCCCAATTCCTAATGCACTGCTCAAGAAAATGTAGGTCTTGTTTGGATTTAGCACATTCAAATTCAGGATCTCTAATCTCACTCTTAAAGTATATCCTAACTTTTTAGATTGAGGAGGCCAAGGGAGATGTGCTTTGATTATATCATTTTCCATAATGCCCCACTTTGCCCTTTCTGATGTAGCCTGCCAAGTAATTACCTAGTTTTATTTTGTCTTATTTTATTATTGGAGCAGCTAGGAGGTGTAGTGCACAGCATACTGGAGCTGGGGTCAAGAGATTCATCTTCCTGAGTTCAAATATGGTCTTAGATATTTATTAGCTATATGACCCTAGGCAAGTCACTTAATCCTAGTTGCCTCATTTTCCTCATCTGTAAAATGAGCTAGAGAAGAAAATGACAAATACTCTAGTATCTTTGTCAAGAAAACCCCAAATGAGGTTAAAAAAAAAAGTCTGACATGACTGAAAATCCCTGAATAACAAACAAAAATCTTATTATTGTACAAAGTCATTGAATTTCTTGGCTTTAGCAAAAAATCCATTTTTTTGCCTTAGGATGAAGCCTCTCTTTACCATCTGATAACTTCTTCATCACCAATCTGTATCTTGCTCCACTATAAGATGGAAAAGTTAATTATCTATTTAGGCGATTTACTTTATGTGGCTGCATTTGAGTGTGTCTATTATGGTCAATTGTTCAATTTTTTTCTAAGGACACTACTGGTTTGGAATCAGTTCTCTTAAATACACAGTTGTAGTCTTCTTAAGTAGCCAAAAGATAACAATCAGCTCCAGAATTTTTTCATTTCCTTAAAAGGTTATCAAACATGTGTTTCTGCACATAGACATAATAACACAGTAATTTTTGTATATATTCAATAAAGCAAAATTTTATACATTTTCTTGAACTGCAATTTAACATTTTGACAATCCTTTTCCAACCTCTACTAATTGGCTCCTTAGAGCAATGCCATTCAGAATTTTCAGTTTTATATTCTAAGGAATTCTCTCATGTCTAATCAGTATTTATCCACATTATACAGTGTGACACTTTAAATTATTGTACAGATCCTGATTCGAGTAGCACCCTGCTCTGACCCGACCTTCTCATTCCCCCGGAGCTAGCATTAATCTCTGGTCCAGGGACCTAAATGCCTCTCACTGCTCCAGTTGCCAGGAAACCGTTCTCTCCTCAGCAGTTGGGTCTCTTTGGTAATAATGTGTTTAGTTTGGGAGAGAGTTGGGGGATGATAAAGGAGGCAGGACCAACCCCTTTGGATAAAATGAAAGTCAGAGCTCATTATATACTCAGGAATATCTGAACACATTCTGTTTGGTGCAGAAGTAGATGTGTGTGAAAATGCAGTCATAGTTATGAAATAGATGTATTGCCAAGGAGTTTTCACCAGATATTTCAACTTTCAAGACCTATGTCTCAAACACAAGTACTTGCACTTATTCTCTACTCTCTTTAACTCATGTTTCTCTGCACCATTTCCTCAGGTTACATATCTTCTATCTCTCATGTAAGGAGCTCTTAGCTTTATTGTTAAGTTTCAGTATTTGCGGTTTTTATTGACATTTTTGATGGCCATTTCTGCCACAAACATATAATAGCCCAGGAATTACAGATTAATTAAATTAGGATACTAAGCATGAGGGGCAGCTAGATGGTGCAATAGATAGACCTTCAGATCTGGATTCAGAAAGTTCTAAGTTCAAAACTGGCTTCAGATACTTATTAGGCATGTGACCCATATTTGCCTTTACTAGCCTCAGTTTCTCATCTTGTAAAATGAGGACATACTAGAGCAGGAAATGACAAACCGCTCCAGTGTCTTTGCCAAGAAAACTCCAACAAGGAGTTGGATATGAATGGATGACTGAACAACAACAACTAGGCATGAATGTAAAGGAATATTAAGAATATTAAGAAATGTTAAGGAATGTTAAGAAATAACAAAAATACAAAGAAATATGGGAAGATTTCTTCAAACATGTGCTACAGAGTGAAGTAAGCAGGAAAGTCACATACTCAATGACTTCAATTATGTAAGTATAAAAAACAACAAAATATCAAAAAATACACCTAAATATTACAAAATTACAAAGAACAAGCATGATCCCAAAGAAGAGATATGAAGAGCTATCCCTCACTATAATTTTCAAATTTCTAATGTATTTATCAATTTTGCTGATTTTCTCTCTTCTTCCTTTTTTGCTATTTTTTGATACTGAGGGCAGCTAGATGGTAAAGAAAATAGAGCACTGGAGTCAGGGGAACGTGAGTTCAAATTTGACCTCACATACTGTGTGTGTGACTCTGGGCAAGTCACTTAACTCCAATTGCTTTGCAAAAAAAAAAAAAATAATAATAATAATAATAATAATAATAAATTAAAAAATAAATAAAAAAGTTAAAAAACTAATAAAACAGCTTATGTCTGCAGACTTCTGATTAGTATATTATTGCTACTGTGCATCACACAACAATTATTTGTCAGCACACATTGGACTTTTGCTACTACTGGATCTGTATCCCAAGGAAATCATAATGGAGGGGGAAAGAACCCATATGTGTAAAAAATATTTATATCAGTTCTTTTTCTAATGGCAAAGAATTGGAAAATGAATAGATGCTCAACAATTGGGGAATGGCTGAATAAGTTACGGTATATGAAAGCAATGGACTATTATAGTTCTATAAAACATGATGAACAAGCTAATTATAGAAAGGCTGGAAAAATTTACGCAAACTGATGCTGAGTGGAACAAGTACAACCAAGAATACAGTATGCCCCATAACAACAAGATTGTGAGATGATCAACTATAAAAATTTAGTTCTCAGTAATTCAGCGATCCAAGGCAATCCTGATAAACTTTGGGTGGAAAAGCCCATCTGCATCTAGAGAGAGAACTATGGATAAACAATGTAAATCAATCCATGCCATATTAACTTTTTGGTTTTGGGGGGGGGGGGTTGTTTTGTAGTAATTTTTTTAATACGCTTTACTTTATGAATCATGTTGGGAGAGAAAAATCAGAGCAAAAGAAAAAAATGGAGAGATTAAAAAAAAAAGAAACTAATAGAGCATGTGTCTCTTTAGATCTTTTGCTGGATGCAGATGACATTTTTTGCCCAAAGTCTTTTGGGATTGCTTTGGATCACTTTACTGCTGAGAAGAACCAAGTCATTTATACAATGTATTCCTGGTTCTGCTTATTTCACTCAGCATCAGTTCATGTAAATCTTTCCAGGCCTTTCTATAATTAGTTTGTTCACCATTTTTTATAGAATAATACTATTCCATTACCTTCATGTACAACAGCTTCTTCAGCCATTCCCCAGTTGATGGGTATCCATTCCTTTTCCAATTCTTTGTTGCCACAAAAAGAGCTGCTACAAACATTTTTTTCACCTATGGGTCCTTTTTCCCTCCTTTATTATTTCCTTGGGATACAGACTCAATAATGTTACTGCTGGATCAAAGGGTATGCGCAGTTTTATATCCCTTTGGGGATAGTTCCAAATTGTTCTCTATAATGGTTGGATCAGTTCACAACTCCAAAAACAATGCATTAGTGTTCCAGTTTTCCTACATCCCCTCCAACATTTATCATTATATTTTCCTATCATCTTAGCCAATCTGAGAGGTGTAAGATGATACCTCAGAGTTGTTTTAATTTGCATTTCTTTAATCAATAGTGATTTACAACATTTTTTCATATAAATACAAATGACTTTAATTTCATCATCTAAAAATTGTTCATATCCTTTAATCATTTATCCATTGGGGAATAACTTGTATTCTTATAAAATTTACATGATTATTTATATATTTTAGAAATAAGACCTTTATCAGAAATACTGGCTGTAAAGATTTTTCCCCCAGTCTTGTACTTCCCTTTTAATCTTGTTTCTGTTGGTTTTGTTTGTGCAAAATCTTTTAAATTTAATATAATCAAAGTTGTCCATTTTGCCTTTTATAATGTTCTCTATTTCTTCTTTTATCATAAATCCCTCCCTTCTCCAAAGATCTAATGCATTATCTCTTGATCTTCTGATTTGTTTATGGTATCATCCTGTATGCCCAAATCATGTATCTACCTTGTTCCTATTTTGGATGGCATAGATGTAGGTCTATGCCAAGTTTCTGACATTATTTTCTACTTTTCCCAGCAATTTTTGTCAAATAGTGAGTTCTTATACCAGAAACTAGAGTTTGGGAGTTTATCAAATACTAGATTATTATGTTGTGTGTATCTATTCCACTGATCCACCACTCTATTTCTTAGCCAGAACCAAACGCTTTTGATGACTACTGCTTTATAATATAGTTTTAAATTTGATGCGTTAAGACATCTTCCTTTGTGGTTTTTTTCGTTACTTCCCTTGACATGTTTTACTTTTTGTTCTTCCAGATGAATTTTATTATTATTTTTCTAGTTCTATAAAATAATGTTTTGGCAGTTGTATTGGTATGGCACTGAACAAATAGATCAATTTAGGCAGAATTTTCATTTTTATTATATTAACATTGCCTAGCAGCCATAAATAATTGATATTTTTCCAATTGTTTAGATCTGCTTTTATTTGTGTGAGAAGTGTTTTGTAATTGTTTTCATAGAGTTCTTGTGTTTATCTTGGCAGGTTGACCCCCAAGTATTTTATTTTGCCAAAAGTAATTTTAAATACATTTTTTCTTTCTAACTCTTGCTAATGGGCTTTGTCAGTAATATATAGAAATGCTGATGGTTTGTGTAGGTTTATTTTATATCCTGAAACTTTGCTAAACCTGTGAATTGTTTGCCATGTTCACTTTTTTTCTTTTTCTTGTGTTTTTTCTCATCATTTTTTGTTGTAATTTTTCTTTCTCAACATGATTCATAAAGAAATGTGTATTGAAAAAAATTAATGTGCATGTATAACCAGAAAAAAGAAAACCAGAAGAAAAAAGAAAAGAATGTTAAGCCTGGCATGAGGAAAATATATGTTCAAATCTAATTTCAGATACTAGCCATGTAATCCTGGAGAAGTCACTTTTGTTTGTCTCAGTTTCTTCAGTTATAAAATGAAAATAATAATAGCATATACCTTGCAGGGTTGCTGTATCAAATGAGATAATATATATTTTAAACTGCTTAATGAAGTACCTCCCACATAATAGAAGCTATATAAATACTTATTCCATTCCTTCCTCTTCTTCCCCCTTTACCTTCTGCCTAGAAAAAGTATTAAAAATAGTTATTAGTTAACAGGTCACTTTATAAACTCTGAATATACCTCTTTAATATTTAACCTTCTTGTTATATAATGTTCTAAATTACAAATTCTCTACTTTTTTATTGTTGTAAATCAGTATTGGAGAAAAATTATTTTCTGTACCTTTTCCAAGAAATATTTAAATAAAAGTCTGGAAGTTCATTTTCTCCCCATTATGTCTTCTTTCTCCAACCCCTGATAATATTTCACATGTATCTATTTATTCACAATAGAGAACTCCTAAGCAGGGTTCAATTTAACAGAAAAACGGTCTCTATCTTTATATATATTTATAAATCTTTATATTTCCTAAAAGATGTTTTGGTAAGGATATAGTAGAAAACTTGTTGTTCAGTTATTTTAGTCATATTCTATTCTTTGTGAACCTATTTGGGGCTTTCTTGTAAAAAAAAGTCAGAATGATTTTCCATTTACTTCTCCAGCACATTTTACAAATGAAGAAACTGAGGGCATACAGAATTAAGTGACATCCCCAGCATTACAAAACTAGTAAATGTCTGAGGTCAGATTTGAACTTGGTTCTGCCTGATTCCCAGCCTGGGGCTCTATCCACTGAACTACCAAAGAGCCCTTTTAGTAGAAAGCTACAAAAGGAATAAAACCAAAGCCTCTCTCTCTTCTCCTCCCTTTCTTCTTCCCTCCTTTCCCTTCTCTCTTCCCCCCTTTTCCCCTCTTTCTCCTTCTCCCTCTCTCCTCTTTCTTTGTCTCTTCTGTCTGTGTTTCTGTCTCTGTTTCTGTCTCTCTCTCTCTCTACCCCCTCACCCAGTCTAAATATGCATGCTATTGCATATTCTTTTCCCCTAAACCCTAAGATACGGAACAAGGATCAAAATTTATATTCTTTTGGGCAGAGCACTCTCAGGTAAGGGTATGATATCAGATGTGGACAAAAGGAGTAGAAGAGGGGAAAAAGATCTTTTTTTTATTTAAAATAGTTCATGTTGATATCTTTCAAATGTTTCCATTGTGATTTTCTACCTTAACAATTAATTACTGTTCAAAGAACTAGCATTTTACTATTTGGGGACTGCTGATTGCAATGGTGAGTGTTTGAAGCACCTGGTTATTAAGAAATGGAAATCAAAAGTAATTTTGGGAGAAATTCATGAATTAGTCACACACACTGGAAAAAATAAACTCTTTAAAGAGATTAGTTATGTGAAATGCTCTGAAATGTGCCTTTATTAGGAAAACAAAGCTAGATAGCCTCTTTAGTCTCTTCCAATATCTAGGGCTAAGATGTTATGATCATAATTTTGCATGTAGCTATCTCTGTACCAATGAGAGAAAAACACTTTCCCTCATGATGTGTCATCTAATTAAGCAATCTCTGCAAATGCACATATAAAATCATCTACATAGCCAACAGATGGGCAAGTGAATCTATAGTTGATAAATAGAAAACTCCCACTTCTGCCTAAAGAGTTTCATTTTCCCTTCCTCCTACATTATATATTTGGACTTGCCAAATCCACTCTCTTTTATGTGCTTCGTCTCAACAAATAATGAAATCCAAGTGCAAAGATCATCAGTGATTTCCTCTTTATAATGGTAGGATTTAAGCTTCTAAAATGATAAACCAAAATGGAAGATAATTGTGTACAGATTTGCTTTGTCAACTAAGAAACACTTTCTTTGAGAATACAATGTAATGAAAGGCATATTATTCTTGAAAGTAGAACACCTGAGTTCTGGTTCTGGTGCTATTTAGTAGACTTGTGATCTTGTTAGTTCATCAAGATTGCATATGATGTATGATGTAGATGATTGCTTATAGCACCCAGAATGGTGCTTAGTGCAAAATAGACATTTAATGAATATTGGTTGACTTCCCTAATCCTATGATTCTTTTTCTAGAAGAAGAGCAATGATACTTGCCAAGGTTAAAGGATAGTGATAAGATTCAGGATTTTTCTTTTAGGGTGGAGCCCCAGGTAAAATTTAGGCTAGAGGAAAGTTAATGTTCCTCAAGAAAATTCTGCACAAGCAAAAGATTATATCTGGGATGTTTTTGGATGGCACCTACCTGAAAATGACTAGGAGCTATGGCGCTTAATCTTTACTCTCATTTTCCTTCCACCCCAGAGGAAGAATTTATTACTATATTACTTCACTAGTTCCCTGTTGCCTAGATTCTTTCTCTCTGTCAAATCTGCCTTCTATCCACCCACTGCTTTATCTAACTTTGGATGTACTACATAAAAAGCTGAAAACTCTGGGGACAGATTAATTATTGAAATGCTTATGTTTCTTCTTCTTTATAAATAAGGACAAGTTACATAAGATATCTATACCTCCATTTTCCCCAAGACATATTTTTTAGTAAATTCTGGAGCTTTGGACTACATAGTTTGGGAGGTAAATAGTTATAAAATGTTTATGTAATGCTCTGTTTCCACCACATCTATAGGTAAAAGTTCTAATTATATATTATTAAAATGTAATCTGATGATTTTTCAAATTAAAGATATTCACCAGTTTTGAGGTATGATCTGGATCTCCTCAATACAAGTTAAACTTGGAAATAATTTTAATTATAGATAAATAGCCATGGCTAGTTCCATTTATTCAAATACATGTTTATTATGTGCCTATTGTATTTAGTATTGTGCTGGGTTGCTGGGATCTAAGGACAAAGGACTTTTTGATACATAGATAGATAATTAAGACATAGCCCCTTTTCTAATGGAATTATAACCTAGCATAATAGGGTCAGACTTAAGTTCAAATAGAATACATTATAATATTCATCTATGTCAGCTGTTTCCAAAGCATTGACAAAAACAACAATAAAATGTATGATCAACCCCTAGGATAATTTAATATACTATTCAAAATGTTCTGTAATTATTTACTTCTTTAGATGTTATTTAAAAGTTATTAGCTAACCTGAAATCCTCAGACCATCAGTTGAGAACCAGAAGGAACCACTATTCTACATTGCTCTGAAAAACAGAGGTCATTTCCTACAGGACTTAATACACTCAGCTCTAGTTATATCCTGAGACTCATGCTGTCCCAACTGGTGAAGATGTATAAGTGTTATAACCCTAGCTATACTTTGAATTCTACACTGGCCACCTTCTTGCCATCTACCGAGCCAACTTCTGGATAACTGATTCATGGCAGTCTCCTTGCACTGTGTCCTTCCTATATCCTGTCACTCCCTACTTTCCAGCTCTAAAGTTAGGATCAAATGTATCTTTGTGACTTTCCAAACAAAACTATTCTTTTCTAGACACAACTAACTCATATGTTTTTCTCTGACTACTAGAAAATTAACTACTGGAACTTTTAAAAATGTTTGCGTTTATCTCTGGTGAATAATACACAATAGGTTTTACACACACATATATATTTATGTGTGTATACATACACATAAACATACATACATTTCTTAGTGTCCCTGTGCACTACGAGAAATCTGTGTTCTCTTTTCTTTCCTCTCCCTATCAGAAAAAGACAGATTTAAAATTCCCATAAACCACAATTAGTAATCTACTCAGAAGAGAAATTTTCTTCTCTTGCTCATCCGATGTCCTACCCCATTTCTGATAAAAGAGATTGAAAAAAGATAAAGATAAAGGAAGGGAAGGAGCATAGATGACAAAAAAAAGAACTTGCCTGAATTCTCCAAAATTTCCCTCCAAAAATTTTTTAAAAATAATCCGTGGAGCAGCATAACCAATAAAAGAATGAAATGAAACAATCTTCTATCCTAAAACAACTCTATGTCAGCAGGAAAGATCTGTCATAACAGAATGTGAGTCTAGCACAGAAAATGTAGGCAACATTTCCAGGAAGCCAGGTTATAGCTCAGTAGCTCTTATCCCACAGATAATAAGAGGGCCAGATTAGACAGAGGGGCTTTCAGGAGTCCCATTGCTGGAAATGTTGCATTGCCCATGTCAGATCCAGGTCACTGTCACAGGGCAAGGAGAAGTGATAGAACACCAGAACTGGTTGATACTAATCACAGTTCCAGGAAGTATCTGGCCACTCACAGACCAGAGCACAAGCCAGGCAAATAGTAAACATACCATATATATATATATGTATATATATATATATATAGAAAAAGGAAAGGACCAGAGGGAGATGGAGCCAAGATAGCAAAGGCAGGAACTCACCATACTGTCCCCCAAATCACTCCAATTTCTTGTAAATAATGATTCTTAATTTTGAATATCAAAACATACAAAAAGCTAGAGTAGAATATTTTCCAGTTGAAGACAAATTAGAAAGTCATGAGGAAAATTCTGTGATATGAGGGTGAGAGTCCCAATGCAGTCCATAACAGCACAGCTATAGTCCCAGCCATATTGTCCATGGGATCACAAAAAGTCACACAAGGATGTGACAACAAGAAGAATATAAATATCCTGGAAAGTAAAATCCTCAAAATTTTTCCTCCATGAAAAAAATCAAGTCTGATTTCAACTAATGACATTCCCCCACCCTCAGATAATGATAAGAAACTATCATAAAAAAAAAAAAGATCCTGCAGGTGAAAAGGAAAATGAGGTATAATTGGGTTTTGTTATCAATGGAGAAGTGAAAGGATATGAAAAATGTCTCACAGCTGCTGAGTTTTGCCATGCTTGGAAGTTTTTTTGTTGTTGGGAAGCTAGGAAGGTGGAGAGAGAGAGAGTACCCTAAGGATCAGACCCTTCCCCTAATAAAGGTTGCTGTGATCCAATTAGCTTTGCCTTGGACAATGAAGCTAGCTGCACTATAGGAACTCCAATTGTTAGTTTGAAAACTATCCTGCTGATACTTTTCCCCTGCTTTGCTCCATGCCTCCTATTTGTCTCTTAGCCATGTCTCCCAGCCTGAGCCTCTCTCCAACTGCAGCTCCTCTCACTGCCAGATTCTATATTCTTTGTCCCAAACTCTGCCTAGTCACCCTCTTCAAATCCCTTCCTTCCTACAAAGGAATCTTGTTGGAGGAGCTACATATTCACTCACTTATTCATTCAAACTCTTCTTCCTATTCTAATCAATTAAATTCAAAACGCATTCATTAAGTATCTACTATGTATACATCAGGAGACACAAAACAATATAAAACAGACACAAAAAGGGAAGAAAGGAAATTTTAAAACCCCTAATTTCTAGAAGCATTAATTTTTATTGGAGAGATAAAGTGCTTAAACTAGTAAATAAATGGAAATTATGCACAAAGTATTTTTTTAATAAAAAAAAAAATATTAGACAACTAGAAATAACCAGGAAGGGTTTTATGTAGTGGATGGTACTTTTGCTCCATTTTGAAAAAGAACAAGAATTCTAAGAGGCTGTGTTAAAAAGAGAAAGTATTCTAGACATGGTTGTCCTACCTTGCTAGCTAATACAGAGCTGCTAGTTGCCAGTTCTCAGCCCAATACAATCTGCCAGGAAAACTATAACATGTCATTTCGGTTGTTAGAAATGCCTGAAACCCAAACTTCAATATGGTTTAAATGACATTTCAAATTAGAAAAAAAAACATGAAGTGTTCCACATATTGGCTGAGTTGCTTTTATGGGTTTTTTCTCAGGGTTTTTTTTATATTATGTCCCAGTTGTTTGTGAATATCTATGCCTGGCAATCTGGGCACAGAGCCCGGTTTGGCTTAATTTTTATTTATTAGTATGTATCACATGCCAGATTGTTTTGAGATGGGTGCTTGTTAAATTATCATTATCATAAGTAGCACAATAAGGCTGGATCGGGAAATAGAGTATGGGAGAGATACAGTGCCATCAGTATGTAATAATGATATTGTAGATCATGAATAGTAAGGCAAAATTCAAATCAAAGATAGATATGGCAAAGAGAGGCACAAAAACCTGCTCTTGCTTTTATATCACATCAGGGGTTCAACCTTCAAGCTTCATTGATCAAACTTGAAATAAAAGATCATTAAACTCTAAAAGACTAACTGCCCCTTCAAAATTGATTCTGTGCTAGTACAGCCTAATCAAGAAAATTCTAGTAAACCTAATTTCTATTATACCCTTTTGGACCTTATTTATCAGTTCTATGCACGAAGCATTTGTTAATTAAAAAAAAATCTGTGCTTACATATAAGGTATATAGGGAAGAAGAAAACAAGGTCGGACAACTTTCACTAAACAATCGAAACAAATTTTTGTAATGTCAGATGATATTCCCATTCTTTTAAAAGCATAAAAGAATGTATATTATTCCTTCTAGGCATCAGGAAATTGTCCCACAAAAGCCATTTAAACCAAGATAGGAATCAGAATCATTTTACCTTTAGATTAATTTAATTACTTCTCTAGTTTCCCCTGAAAAGGAAACCTGACCTAATAGGTAAAATAATGGACTTAGAATCAGAAGATCAATATATTTTCAAACCTATAAGTTTGAGTCATGTTTTGACCAGTATTTTTGTGACCACTGATGAAGCTATGTGATGAGAGGTTAGGCAGGAATGGGTGAGATTCTGTCTCTCCAAGATGCAAGTTCTGAGCAAGAATTCACTAAACCCAGAGGCTATGGTAAAAAAAAGCTTTGTTATTAAAGAAACACCAAGAGGGATTCTCTTGGTGGGCATATCATTCTCAAGAGAGAATTGATCTGCAAAGAATCCCTTTTTGAAGTCTTATTTCATGTATGAGTCTAGAGAAAATTTGATAATTCTCAACTAAATGTGAAATCTTGCCTGGAATTGTGACTTTCCCTACAAGAAATCGCATCTTGCTCTGAGAGGATGTGAGACCATTTGGGTTTGTAGATTAAAGGGGACATGTTTTTTTGTGATTTTACATAATTGACAGGGCTCACTCAGGTCATACAGAGTTCACTCTCATCAACCATGATTAGTAAGTCTTGATGATGTTAGGGTTCCTGGTGGTCAGGAACTTAAATGATGAGGTTAGTGACAGGTTCAGGGTTCAGGGAACCAAATGAAGAGGTTTAGCTCCCCGAAATCCCCCTAGGATTGGGGCAGGGTAGGGAGTTGGGGAAACCCCCTTCTGGTGGCACAGAAGTCCTTTGTAAAAGGAATTTATGACCAAAAAGCTAGACTGATAAAAGAAGTTTATTATTGGCATTGGGAAGTCAGCCTTTGCTATGCATGAATAGAAAGACTGAATGCCTTGGTGGCAAGGTCCTGACAGAGAAAAAAAGTTTCTAGTAGAGAAATCCTGACAGACAGGTATTGAGGAAATAGGTGAGGAAGTTAAAGAGAGGGTAGTGCTGAAAGAGAGTATCATTTCATTGGGTAGAGGGTGCTGCTATGCCAGGAAGAGAAAAGTTCCTTGGCTTGTTAGGTCCTCTGCAAGGACTGAGCCCCAAATTGCCTTATTTTATAATTGAGGCCCTGACTACAAGCTGGGGTTTGTTCTTGATGGGGGCTGGTGCAACTTGAGCTGGAATTTGAATAAAGAATCTTAAAATTGAATGAATGTTTCTCCACTAATTTCCAATTCAATGGGGTTAGAATCTCCAACTTTAGACTCCACTAGCCCCACCTAGATAACAGAATGAAGCTGTTTGGCCTGTTTCCCTCATTCAAGGTCTTTTACAGAGGCCAAAATTCAAGGAGACTTTCTCCTTGAAGGAGTTTTAGAGAGAGTTTTTTGGGCCCCCCCCAATGTAATTGCTCCAAGTTAAAAATTGTTGTTGTTGTTGAGTCATTTAAGTCAGTTCCAACTCTCCACAAATCCTTTTGGGGTTTTCTTGGCAAAGTTACAATTTTCTTATCTGTAAAATGGATATAAATATATTTGTATTGCTTTCAAGTATATTTACAAGATCTACATTTCTCTATTTATATAACTATTTACAGGAATAGATACTGGACCTGTGATTTTGATGGTATAGAAAACTCCTGGGGAAGAAAATGCTACAACTTCAGATCAGCACTGACTCTACAACTAATATTGTCTAAAATTCTGAGATGTTAAAGGACTTGCCCAGAATCATATGGTTAGTAAGTGTCAGGGACAGTCTTTGGACTCAGATTTTCCTGACTTTAAGTCTGACTTTCTGCTTCTGTGTGTAGTGAGTCAATTCTGATTCTCTGATTTATTTGGTGAACTTACTGGATGAGGATACATTTGTTTGGAGTTTTTTATTATGTTTCCCCTAGCATATATGGACATAACTTTTGTCACTTCATGGAATTCTCATGTCATGGGATGAGAACCCTCACTTATTTTTAATTAGTTGTACTAGAGTCTTATAGAACAGGACCATTCCTCTGTGTTTTGATCTCTTTTCCTCCCTTTTTATAGACCAAGGCAAAGAGGTAGATCCCCCTCACAAAAATCTGTCCATAACAATTCATCCTCAGTAAGAGATTCATCCTCCATAACATTGCCATTGCCTAAGGTCAGTGCCTATAGCACCCCCCCAAAAAAAAGATACACTCAATAACTTCAGACAAATGCTTACCGCCTTTTAAGCTCAGAAAGATGATTAGAGAATCCTATGGTCAACTCCTTATGTGAGGGAGGAATCATTCAAAAAATCATAATTTCAATTGTGAATAATCTTTTCAGTAATGAAAATAGGTTTAGGATTTTCATGAATTGCTATGGCCAACATTCTGATGATAAACCACTTTATTAACTAGTCTCCCCTTCAGATGTATGGTAAAAAAATAAATGACTGAGGAAAAAAACAAAAGATTCAATCTTCAGAGAACATTAGCTAATTAAGCAATTGTCGAACAAAGCAGCACCAAATCTCCTCAGTGTGTAGAGATAGATTCCTAAAACAGAAGATACAGACTTTTATGCATTAAAAATAATTTATTCAAATAAGGGCAATTAATTAAAAGGAAACAATATAACATTAGGTAATCTGTTTCCTTGGAGAAAAGCTTAGGAACTTTCCAAGTTGGGACAGAAAGAATGAAGAGGTGCAATTTTCTGAATTCAGGAAAATAGGTGTCCCACTCTCCCCATGTCTGTAAACAATCAAAGGTACATGGGAACAATAACTGATTGCTCAATATGAGGGCAGTTTTCAGTTTAAACATATAGGTTGTTAGAGATGTACAATTATGAGAAAACTCCTTGCATCAATCTTTGTAACTAATTGAGTTTCTGGTCATTATATCCTAGGTCTTTGCTTAAGGGTCTTTTAGCAGCAGGGAGAGGTGGTTCAGTTTGCCAGGCATGTAGGGCTAGATTCAAATAATACAATAATGTTTTCTCCCAATTTCCACGATTGAATCAAGTTTTCTCACAAGGTAGACTAGCTCCAGAATTGAGTCACAAGGTAAAGTCAGTGTGGTTCACTCAATTCTCACAATCAACCAGTTGGAATCCTAATCTCCCCAATTCCCTCAAATGGTATGCATTCACTCTGTCCCCAGGTCTGTACTCAACCTTTTTTAGTTTGGTAAGGACTATATGGAACTGTGCTTTAAAAAGCTAACTCTCATCTCATTCATCACTGTGAAACAAGAGAATGGTGCAGCATTATCATTAAAATTATACTATTCTTAGTAACTTCCTGAGTGATTTTGGGAAATTCACTTTATTTTTCTAGTTTTCTGTTTCCTTATTCATAAATTGATAGAGTTGGAATAGATCATCTTTGTTACAGTTTATCTTTATATTCCAGGATTCTATGATTAATCACTCTGTACATTGAAGTTGCAAAGTACACCCTATACCACCAGCCTTTCAGGCTGACATTACACTCAAAATCTATATAATATACCCTAATCAGATTGCTTCTCATTACCTAGATGCTTAGCATAGATTTTTTTTTTTTTCTCACACCAGCTCCCTCTACAGAACTGAGCCCAAGGCACTTTTCATGTTTGGGTTCCTTGATCCCAATGCCTCAATTCACTTCTCACTGCCTAAACCCTATTTCCTATCTAGAGGATTTTGCTCTGTTGGTCCATGTTTTCGAGATGTTCCTAAAGGACTGGCCTGTTTTTCTCCTCCTAATCTCCTTGCAATGGTATGACTTATTGTATCCTCCAAATTTTCACTCAAAGCTTTCTTTACTCTCTTTACCTATTCCTCTCACATTCAAGTAAACAATCCACCTGAAAACTGCCTTGTTCTTGTCTTCTAATCTCATCACTCTTTCATTTTTCAAGCTCCTATGAATTTAACACCTCTAAAGCTACCTGTTACATTCCATAACCTTTGCAATCTGTGAAGGAGAAGTTATAATTTAGTGTACGATATATCATAAAGTCAACAAAAACTTTTTTCACGTGGCAGAAGAGTCCAGTTAAAGGCTTTGGGTCTAAATCTCCCTCTAATTATGAAAAAATTCTTAGAATTTTTAAAACTACATTAGATTACATATTTTGTGCATGTAGATGTTGATTAAGGAAATAACTGACAGATTGGATAAAGTACAAAATGGTTATGCCTTTGATATTCTTAACTATATCTTTTATTTAAATATTTTGTTTTTCCCAATAACATGTAAAAAACAACTTTAACATTTTTAAAATCTGTTTTCTATGTTCTTTCCCTTCCTTCCTCCCTTCATCCCTCCTTTAGATAGTAAGCAATTTGACAAAGGCTATACATGTGCAATCATGCAAAACATGTTGTAAAGAAAAAGACAAAACAAAAAAGAACGTTAAAAAGAATATATTTTGATCTACATTCAGAATCCATCAGTTCTTTCTTTGGAGGTAGATGACATTTTTCATCATGAGTCCTTTGGATTGTGTTGTATCATTGTCATGATCAGAGTAGCTGATCTTTTAGAGTTAATTATTATTATAATATTGCTGTTAGGATTTCTCCTGGTTCTGCTCATTTCATTTTTTTTCAGTTCACACAAGTCTTTCCAGCATTTTCTGAAAACATCCTACTCATCATTTCTAATAGCACAATAGTATTCCATTAAAAGTACACGCCACCGTTTGTTCTGTCATTTCCCCATTGATGGATGGAAAGTTTACCTGATGCTGAGCTGGCATTTTAGTGCTGGTATCTGGCACTTCTTTTTGTTGGTCCTCCTATTCCAGGATTTGTTTTGGAGCACTACTTATAGTTGTTTAAAGGTGAATGTGAAAAAATTGCAAACATTTATTGCTTACCCTGCCATCTTGGCTCCTGGAACTGAAATTATTTTAAATGGAATTTCTCTATCTCTTGCTGCTGGACTTTAATGCTGATGATTTGTGTGGGTTTAATTTATATCCTGCAACTTTGCTAAAGTTGTTAATTATTTCAAATATTTATATATATATATATATATATATATATATATATAAAAGAGTGACAGTTTTATTCTTCATTGTGCACTCTAATTATGTATATTTTGCTTCCCTTATTATTTTAACTGACATTTCTAGTACACTACTGAATAAAACAGTGGTGATGAGCATCACTGCTTCATCCCCTGAACTTATGAGAAGGGTTCTTGCTTATCTCCTTTATAAGTAATGCTTACTAGTGTTTTTTTTTTGTTTTTTTTTAATAGATACTACTTCCCATTTTAAAGAAAGTTCCATTTATTCCTATTTTCTCTAATATTTTTAATAGGAATAGGTATTATATTTTTTCAAAAGATTTTTCTGTAGCTTTCCTATTTGTGTTGAAATAATGATTTCATGTTGATAGTTTTCCTAATATTGAACCAGTCCTACATTCCTAGTATAAATTCCACTTCAACATACTGTACTATTCTGGTGATAAATTATTGTAATTCTTTGCTAATATTTTATTTAAAAATTTTTCATCAATATTAAGGAAATTGCTCTATAATTTTTCATTCTTTTGGCATTTCCTGGTTCAGATATCAACATCATATTTGTGTCATAAAAGATAACTGAAAGGACTCCTTTAGCTGGTTTCCAAATGACTTACATAGGATTGAATTAATTGTCTTTTGTATATTTTATAGAATTCATTTATGAATCCATCTAGTCCTGGAGATTTTTTCTTAGGGATTTTATTGATGGTTATTCAATTTCTTTTTTCTAAAATTAGATTACTTAAGTATTGTATTTCCTTTTCTGTTTATCTGGACTTCTCTTTCTCCTCCTTCTCCTCATTCTCTTTCTACTTCCTCTATTTCATTGAATATCCATTTTTCCCCTAAGAATTATACCCAGTTTCATTGGAGGTGATTCTTGGTTGTCTAATCCTGGCTCCTTTGCCTTCTCATATATCATATTACAAGTCCTCTGATCCTTTAGTATAGAAGTGACAAAATCCTGCCTAATCCTATCTGTGATTCAAAAATATTTGAATTTTTTCTGACTATTTACAATATTTTCTTCTTGACCTGGGAGTTCTGCAATTTTGATATATTTCTGGGAGTTTTTATTTTTAGATCTCTTTCAGAAGGTAATCATACAATTCTTTCAATTTCTATTTTGCTCTCTAATTCTAGAATATCAGAAAATGTGTCCTTGATAATTTTTTTGAAATCTGATTTGATTTTTTTTATCATGACTTTCAGGTAGTATACTTAAATTAATGCTTAAGTTATCTCTCTTTGATGTAGTTTTCAGGTCAGTTGTCTTTCTAATGAAATACTTCATATCTTCTACTTTTTCATTCTTTTGATTTTTTAAATTTGTTTTTTGATGAATAATACAGCTATTAGTTTCCATTTATTCAATTCTAATTTTAAGAAACTATTTTCCTTAGTCAGATCTTATCTTTTCCATTTAGCCAATTCTACTTTTTAACAAATCATTTTTTCAGTGAATTTTTGTACAGCTTTTCCCATTTTTGTTCTGTTGACTATTTTGTCATATTTCTCTTGCACCATATTAATTTTTTCAATTCTTTTACCTCTCTTATTTGATTTTAAAATGCTTTTTTGAGCTGCTCCAGGATTTTTTAAAATCTGTGATCAATGCACTTTTTTAAGCCTTTGTTTGTAGTTGTTTTTACATATTTGTGTTGTGATTTTTCTCTATCACAATTGTAATTTTTCCATACTCAGATATTCTCTCTCTCTCATTCTTTCTCTCTCTCTCTCTCTCTCTCTCTCTCTCTCTCTCTCTCTCTCTCTCTCTCTCTCTCTCTCTCTCTTTCTCTCTCTCTCTCCCTCTCTCACACTCTCTTTGTCTCTGTCTCTGTGTGTGTGTGTGTGTCTCGGTTTGCGCTCATTTTCCCCCCTAGCCTATTTCATCAATTTTAACTTTATGTTAAAGTTGGATTCTGTTTCTGGGATGTAGAGAGCACTGTCCCAAGCGTCTTAATCATGGGTGATAGGGCTTCACTTATTTTGTTTCATGAGCCCAGGAACTGGTTGCTTGCTTATCCCAGGGTTCATGATCTTGCTACTGGTTTACTGTGGGGGGAGAAGGGGGGAAGGTACACAACTTGCTACTGTCTTGTCCAGGCAACATCTGTGTTGGACTCTCCATCCTCTTTACCTCAGCAAACCTTTCTGGCTGACCTCCTAAGATTTTTTTTTTGTTTTGGTTTTTTTGTTGTTGTTGTTGTTGTTGTTGTTGTTGTTGTTGTTGTTGTTTTTAATACACATTGCTTTATGAATCATGTTAGGAGAGAAAAATTTGAGCAAAAAGGAAAAACCATAGGAGAGATTAAAAATAACAATAAAAAAAAAGAAGTAAACATCACATGTGTTTATAGTTCTTTTTATACTTTTCTATCCAAAGTCTTTTGGAATTACTTTGGATCACTGAACTACTGAGAAGAACCAAACCTTTCATAATTGATCAGGAGTACATTCTTGCTTTCATTGTGTACAATGTATTCCTGCATTCTGCTTGTTTCACTTAACATTAGTTTCTGTAAATTTCTCTAAGCCTTTCTAACATCAGCTTTTTCATCATTTCTTATAAAACAATAATATCCCATTATCTTCATATACAACAACTTGTTTAATAATTCCCCAGTAGATGGGCATTTACTCATTTTCCAAATCTTTGCTACCACAAAAAGAGCTACTACAAACATTTTTTTTTGCCTATGGGTCCTTTTTTCCCTCCTTTATGATTTCCTTGGGATAGAGACTCAGTAATGTCATTATTGAGTCAAAGGATATGCACAGTTTTATATCCCTTTGGGCATAGTTCCAAATTGTTCTCCATAATGGTTGGATCACTTCACAACTCCAACAACATAGCATTGGTGTTCCAGTTTTCCACATCCTCTCCAACATTTCTTGTTAGCTTTTTCTATCATTTTAGCCAATTTGAGAGTTGTGAGGTGATACCTCAGAGTTGTTTGAATTTACATCTCTCTAATCAATAGTGATTTACAGCATTTGTTTTCATATTACTATACATGGTTTAATTTGATTATCTGAAAATTGTCTGTTCATATCTGTAAAGGGTTGAAACTCTTAAAAGGTGTGCTTGAATCAGACAACCGAGCACTTAAGGCTAATTTCCTACTTGCAATGAGTCTATTAGCATATGTTTGAAATTTCTCTTCTTTTAGTTAATGCTGGCTCAATGTTTGGGGTTAAGAGAATAGTAGGTAAGGATTAGGGGGTAGAGTGAGAGAGGTGAGAGAACTTCACTTGGCCACAGGAGGAGGAGAAAAGTGTGGAGATTCTGGACTCTGGAATCAAGGAGGGATCCTTGGCAAAACTACTAGCAGTTTTGTCCATTCAATTCACTTCTCCCCATAAAGACTAAGAACAGGACATTTGCTTATCCTGACTTTGGCTGATCCTGAAGCCTCCAGGAAGCTAGTCTGGACTTTACATATATCCTTTGACCATTTATCAATCGGGGAATGACTTGTAGTATTATAAATCTGACACAGTAATTTATATATTTTAGAACTGAGAATTTTATCTGAAACATTGACTGTAAAGATTTTTTTTTCCCAGCCTTATTTCCCTTATACTCTTGGATCTGTTGGTTTTCTTTGTGCAAAACCTTTTTAGTTTAATTTAATGTAATCAAAGTTGTCCATTTTGCCTTTCATAATGTTCTCTAGTTCTTTTGTCATAAATACCTCCTTTCTCCAAAGATCTGATAGGTTAATTATCCCTTGCTTTCCTAATTTGTTTAAGGTATCATTCTTTATGCCCAAATCATGTACCCATTTTGACATTATTTTGCTATGGGGTGTGAGATCTATGCCAGATTTCTGACATATTATTTTCCAGTTTTCCTAGCAGTTTTTATCAAATAGTGAATTTTTATTCCAGAAGCTAGAGTTTGGGGAGTTATCAAATACTAGATTGCTATAGGCCTTAATTATTGTGTCATGTGTATATAATCTATTCCATTGATCTACCACTCTATTTCTTAGCCAGTACCAAATGGTTTTGATGACTGCTGCTTTATAATATAGTTTTAGTTTTGGTACTAAGTTGACTTGAAATGGAAACTTGTTTCAACCCAATCTTTTGTTGATTCTGTTGATAGAGAATTCTTTGAAATCCTACGTTGCTGTTTGGAGGGGGATTTGGGAGAGTTTGGGCAAGTTTCTGCTTACTCTGCCATTTTGGTTTCACCCTCTCTGTATTTTTAATAAAGGTTTTAGCATCTATTTAGCATCTATAGAAGATGTGCTCCTGGAACTGTTGAACTAGAAATTAAATTTGGGTTTGCTCTGAATTTCTGGGGAGAAAGTAGGACTGCCACTGCAGTGGAATGTCACTGCATGGCTTATGTAGAAACTTTAAGGGACTTTCTCTGTAAGACCATTTAACCCACGGTGTACAACCATAGAAAAATGTTTTTTATGAAAAATAATAGATGAGTTAGGACACTTCATCTAGGGTTGTTTGACTCGTTTAATATAACAGCATGAATTGAGATAATCTTGAAAATTCCCCAATCTGTACCTCACGACCATATCTTGACCATTTATTAAATATATGTATATACTCAGCTCAGTATTCAACACTGCATAATACTTAGTATTATATATTATGTAATCTATATAGGTCATCCAATAAGAAGATAGGAAGGGGAATTTTGGACACTTGAATAATTCTAAATACTTTACTCTTTCAAGGGAAACTTTTTTTAAGTTCTTTGTTATTGTTGTTATTTTAAAATTTAGCTATTGATTTTACTCCTTTCTCTTTGCTTAGGGATTTGAGGAAGACTCTCACAAGGACTAAGGGAGATGGGAGCTTGTAAGAATTGTATACAACTAAATAGTCAAGATAAGTTCTTGGTCCACTACTATGGATACTCTCTGGAAAATGGAATGAACTGGAACAAGGAATTTAGGAAAGAAGAAAATTACATTATTAATTAAGTTATTTGGCTCTGGGACTTTTATTGGTCCCCTGAGAACTATCCAGAATTGGTGAAATAGATGCGCATATCCAATGGTAGCCCACTTTATTTGTTACAGGCTGAATAGTTAACTTGGAGAAAAGTTTATAATGTTTCTCAAGAAAAATTTCTGTTCCATTTTATAAATTTTCAGAAGAATGAGTCCTTTTAAGGACATTTGATTCTGCCATTTGACAGAATACATATGTTTGGCTTTGGTCATTTAACAGAAAAAGTATATAAATGGTTATGAATTAATTGTCCGCTCATTATTTGTATTTCTTTTTGCCTTAAAAAAAAAAAAAAGTAAGTCTTCAATGTCTAATGTTTTTTTTTTCCTTTTTCAAAGGGCAAATAGGAGCAGACCTAGATCCTAAGGAGTAAAAAGTGGAAAGAACAAGAAGCTGTTAAAATGTCCTTGGACCAGTTAACTCAAGGGAACTGAAGGTATAGTCACCCAATTAGTTCAAGAGAAGAATTACAGGATTGTACTTTCTTGACTCCAGTTTTTTTGATGATTTTTGAGAGCTCACAAATCCCATCCCTCTGGATTAAGAAAAACAATTCAAAAATTATGAGCTATGGGTCAGCTTGCTAGTGATTCAAGTTTCAGAATTCTGAGACCTAACCTTCTAAAATGTATAAGTGAGTTACTGGTAGTATCAACTTCTTGGATAAGGGAAAGGAATGAGCTATGGTCCACAAAGATAAAGGAGTAGTATGGTAATCCGAGTCCTGAAAAAGAAGGAGCAATGGTCCTAGACTTTCCCCTTTTCCTGTTATCTTGAATTATTCGAATAGTGTAGATATAATGGTAAATTTGCTTGTCTTTCTAGTAATACCAGGTTTGTTTCCTTCTCTAGGGAGCCTAAATACCTTTAGGCAGTAGCATGCATACCTACATGGATACCTGAAAGTGAAAATAGGACTTATCAGAATGCCAGAATGTTGCCTTTCTAGCAACAACAGGGTTGTTTTTCTCCAGGAAGATCTAAATCCATTCCTTGTCTTCCTCCACCTGGAGTAGTCAGATGATTTCTTAATTTTATTTTATTATTTTTTTGGTGAAGAACCAATCTATATTTTAGTGGATAATAAAAAATACATTTTTCCACTTCAAATATTTTTAAGTTAAGGAATTATTTTAAAAAAAGTAAGAATAAATACCTTAATTTCCACATGAATTGAAATGAAACAATAGTTCTAAGGCATAAGCAAGTATTCAATTTTTTTTTCCCAATAAATATCTATGATCAGGTAAAAGATTCTTGAAAAATAAATTTATGTTGAAAAGACAAATAAGTTCAGGAAAAAGTATTACTAATAGGAATGAGTGAAAAATGTCATAAAATGTAAAATGAAATTTTAAAATTATTCTCCGTCACTTTTAATATCATAAATGGCACTTCATTATATGTTAGTCACTTTTTAAATAAAAATAACACAAAAAAGTTTAAGTTTAAGCAAATGAAGTAGGCATACCAGGTGTTAAAACAGAATAATTTAAACCTTAAATCCAATCCAGAGAAGTGAATAAATCCTACATATTCACTGATTCATTCAGAAATTATTTACTTTCTACTTTGTAAATGAATGAATGAGGATTTTAAAAACACACCAACAATGACAGGCACTGTGTTAATGTCCTGAGCTACAAATATGAAGAGAAAAAAAAAAAGAAGAAAAGAAGAAAAAGAAAGAGAAAGTAAGAGGAAGGAAGGATGAAAAGAAGGAAAGATGAAAGAAAGGAAGGAAGGAAGGAAGGAAGGAAGGAAGGAAGGAAGGAAGGAAGGAAGGAAGGAAGGAAGGAAGGAAGGAAGGAAGGAAGGAAGGAAGGAAGGAAGGAAAGGAAGGAAGAAGATGAGGGTGAGGAAAAGGAAGAAGACAGGGAAGAAAGAAAGAGGAAATGAAGGAGGAAGGGAGACATAAATGAAAGGAGGGAGGAAAGGAAAAGAAAGGAAGAAAAGGAAAGAAAAGAAGAAAAAAGAAAAAAAGGAAGAAATTTCACTTCCATAATGGATAGAAAACTGACCTCAGTATTAGGAAGACTTGGTTTCAAATCCCTCCTTTGTTAACATATGGCTGTATGGCTTTGCTCAAATTAATAACTCCGTTCCCCAAGCAACAATATTGTAAGTTGTGTAAGTGGAGAAAGTAGGAAGCATTAGGGAAACAACAAAATTCATACATGAAAATCTCCTTCAGTGCTGTAATACCTCACACAAGCAACAATTCATGTGTCATCTGAGTTGTAATATAAAAAGTCCAAATATTCATTTCAGTTAAAACAATCATCAACATGCTTTTGTTCATAAACTTATAGGTTCTTATATTATCATATATACTTATCATAGGGAAACTCAAGTCTAAAAGATCATCTAGTCTTTCTTACAGGCAAGAGTTTCTTGTATCTCTGTGTATTTCCCCAAAAAAATAGTACACACTTTTAATGTGATATGAATTCATGTGCAAAGTGATCATACATCTAATAACAGTAAAATATTAAATACATTATTTATTGATTTGCAATACATGTGAATGAAAAGGAAATTAGAAAGTTAGTGTGGTTTAATGTTAATAGGAAGAATATGCTTTTTCCTACATAATAATTAGTACTGTCTGAATAAGGTTCAGGAAATAATTATATTCCTTGGACTAATGAAAAAGAATAGATTGTGGTAATGCTTTCCCCACTCAACAATCTTGTATATTATGTATAGTATTCATTTAGCATTTGGAGATCATATAAGGGACTAAACTTTCAAGTTAGAAAAAGAAAGTAAGAGATCATTCAGTCCATTCTATATAATTTTACATATAAGGAAACCGAAACCCAGAAAATTTAAGTACCTTTCTTGGAGTCACATGCTAGTTAGTGTAACAAAAATCTCTTGACTCATAGGCTAAGGGTCATTCTATTTCACTTACACTGTCTCCTAATTTTCTGCCAAATTTCATGCACACCAGTCTCAAATCAACAGAGGGAAAGAAAGAGGCCCTTTCCAATATGCTTTTATGTTTTTACAACCCTAGAAATATCTGATAAGGCAACAAATCTCAGAGCAAAGAAAATAAATTCTACTCTGAGACATCATGAAAATAAAATACTGGTTTCTATGAAAAGCTTGTAAAATTAACTTACAGTTGTCATTTTAATCACTTTTTATGATTATCCCCCAATTTTTTCATTCTTCTTCTGAATGTATCACATTTTTCTTTCCCTTATACTTAGAAACTTGAAAATCTGCAACTTTTCTGGGACACCCAGAATGAGTTCACTCACTTCTGCTGCAGAGAGCACAAAATGAAATTTAAAAACCATTTAGAGTTAACATGAGGTTGAAGTGGCCATAGCACTAGTACAAATAAGAATGTCAGTGGAGAACAGACAAAGAGGTCAGTCCAACCTTTTGGCATTGAAGAGGACAGAGTTTGTTTGGACCCAGCTAATGTTCCATTCATGAAACTGGTGTCTCTTTTCTCCCCAATGAAGGAATTCCTTTGCTCTAAAGTTGAAGTGTAGGGACTAGAATATATATTACAATGAAATTGTTTAAAAAGAAAGAGACATTGGAATGCAGAAGTTTGCTTTCCAGATCATAAAACCACTACAAATAATTTAGGTCAGAATGGAGAAATTGCAGTTTACTGTGCACCAGAGGGCCCTGCCGTTGATCCATATTTTATATGTTGTACATTTTTAATGAAATAAGGATCAGCATACCATTTCAGAATGACACGAAATAGTGGTTGTTCTGTAATTAAGGGAAATGAGAGTCAGAGAGCGAACAGCAATGATACCTAACAAAAATGACCTTTGCTTTTGACAATTCTAAATCCTAGCAGCTTTCTTGAGCCATAAAAATGGGTCTAAAGTTGTCTCTCTATGCATACTTTCTTTCTTCACTTAGATTCATAATATGTTATATTCCTATAGGTTAGAGTTATAAGGAAATGGAATGATGCTCATATGTTTTCTAATCCTACTGATAGCTAAACAAGAATGCTGTCTAAAACATCCTCCAAAACTTGTCATCCAGTCTTTGCTTGAAAATCTACTGTCTTTTGAAGCAATTGATTCTGTTTTTGAACATCATTTATTATCAGGAAGAGTTTGTTTGTTTGTTTTTTTTTCCTTTATATTGAACATTAAATCTGCTCCTCAGCAAATTCTATCTTTTGTTCTTAGTTCTGCTCTGTGGACAAGCATATTAAGTCTAATATTTTTTTCCACTTGACAGCACTTCAAATAATACATCATGTCCTCCTTAAGTCAGGCCCAATCCTCAATTTCTTCAATTAATTCTTAGAGGTCATGGTTTTCAGTTTACCACCTACCGTGCTGTCCTCTCTGACTGGTTTTATTCATAAACAAACTGAAGCTCAGTAATCTGCTATTGTTCCTCTCATCATCCTATTTTCTCTTTCCTCTCTTCTGGCTCCTTTTTTTCCTCCTCCTTTCCTTCATCTCTTTTTCTCCCTCCTCCTTCCTTCTGTCTTTCTTTCTTTCCTTCCTTCTTTCCTTCATCCCTGATTGCTTCCTTATACTTCCTCCATTTCTTTCTTTCTTTCTTTCTTTCTTTCTTTCTTTCTTTCTTTCTTTCTTTCTTTCTTTCTTTCTTTCTTTCTTTCTTTTTCTTTCTTTCTTTCTTTCTTTCTTTCTTTCTTTCTTCCTTCCTTCCTTCCTTCCTTTCTTTCTTTTTTTTTTTTTCTTTCTTTCTTTCTTTCTTTCTTTCTTTCTTTCTTTCTTTCTTTCTTTCTTTCTTTCTTTCTTTCTTTCTTTCTTTCTTTCTTTCTTTCTTTCTTTCTTTCTTTCTTTCTTTCTTTCTTTCTTTCTTTCTTTCTTTCTCCCTTCTCCTTCTCCTTTCTAATTGTAGCTGAAACTCCTAACCAGTATCTACATTCTACCCACTTGGGCATTGCCCTATTGCTTTCATTAATATTCAACAACAAATGCAACTATCTATATCTCAGTTTCTTATTCAAAAGAATGCTTATGAGTTGATCAGGATTTATAGGAAGAAGAATATGGAGTGATGGTTTGCCTTCAAAAAGTAGGCCTCCTTTCAAAATTCCAAAATGCAGGATCTTTTTGAACACGAAATGATGCTATAGCCAGAAATGTCCTATAGTCAGAAAGAAATTCCAGTGGAAAACCTACCTGTCAAGAATAATCTCGTTCATTTGCTTTGGCTGATACCTAAAATTTCATTCTCAAAACTGAATTCTATTTGTAAATAATAGCTTATTATTGTCAAAATATATACAAAGATAGTTTTCAATATTCACCCTTGCAAAACCTTGTGTTTCCAATTTTTCTCTTTCCCTCTCCCCTACCTCCTCCCTTATACAGCAAGCAATATAATATATGTTAAGCATATGAAGTTTTCCATACATATTTTATTTCCATATTTATTTGCTATACAAGAAAAATCAGATCAAAAAGGGATAAAATGAGGAGGAAAACAAAAAGTGAAAATACTATGTTATGATCCACAATCAATCTCCATAGTCCTCTTTTTGGATTCAGATGGCTCTCTGCATCACGTCTATTGGAAATGATCTAAATCATCTCATTATTGAAAAGTTGATTATCTTATAATCTTGTTGTTGCTTACAATGTTCTCTGGGTTCTACTCACTTCACTTAGCATCAATTCATGTAAGCCTTTCTGAAATCATCCTGCTGATCATTTCTTATAGAACAATAACATTCCATAACATTCATATACCATAACTTAATCAGCCATTCACCAATTGACAGCCATCCATTCAGTTTCCAGTTCCTTGCCACTAAAAAAAAAGGGGGGGGCTGCTACAAACATTTTTTGTGCATGAGTTCTCTTTTCCCTCTTTTATGATTTCCTTAGGATACAGACCTAGTCACACACAGTTTTATAGTCTTTGGGCCATAGGTCCAGATTTTTCTCCAGAATAATTGGATCATTCCACAACTCTATCAACAATACATTAGTATATCAGTTTTCCCAATATTTATCATTATCTTTTTCTGTTATCTTAGCCATTCCTAGATGTATGTAATAGTTCCTTACTGTAGTCTTAATTTTCATTTCTCTGATCAATAGTGATTTAAAGCACTTTTTCATATGAATGGAAATGGTTTTAATTTCTTCATATTAAAATAGTCTGTTCACATCCTTTGACCATTTATCAATTGGAGATTGGCTTTATTCTTATAAATTTGAATCAATTCTCTATATATAAAAACTGAGGTCTTTATCAGTACCCTTGGATGTAAAATTTTTTGAGTTTTATGATTCCCCTCTAATCTTGGCTGCATTGGTTCTGCTTGTACAAAAACTTTTTAATTTAATCAAAATTAACTATTTTGCATTTCATAAAGCACTATAGTTCTGTTTTGGCCACAGATTTGAGAGGTAGACTATCCTTTGTTCTTCAATTTATTTATAGCATCACTATTTATGTCTAAATCTCTAACTCATTTCTACCTCATCTTGGTATAGGGTGTTAAATGTTAATCAATGCTTAGTTTCTGCCATACTATTTTAAAATTTTCCCAGCAATTTTTTTTTTCTTATCCCAGGACCTAGAGTCTCTTGGATTTATCAAACACCAGATTACTATAGTCATTGACTACTGTGTGTTGTGAACTTAATATATTCTACTGATAAGCGACTTTATTTCTTAGCCAAGACCAAATGATTTTGATGACTATTGCTTTATAATATAGTTTTAGGTCTGATACAGCTAGGCCACCTTCATTTGCTTTTTTTATTAATCCCCTTGAAATTCTTGACCTTTTCTTCTTCCAAACAAACTTTGCTATTATTTTTTCTAGCTCTGTAAATGTTTGATTGGTATGGCACTAAATAAATAATTTAGGTAAAGTTGTCTTTTTATTATATTAGATCAGCCTACTCATTAGCACTTGGTATTCTTCCAATCGTTTATATCTGACTTTATTTGTGTGGAAAGTGTTTTGTAATTGTGTTCTATAGTTCCTGATTTTGTCTTGGCAGGTAGACTCCCAAATATTTTGTATTATCTACAGTTATTTTAAATGTAATTTCTCTTTGTATCTCTTCCTTCTGGATTTTGTTGGTAACATAGAAATGAGGATGATTTATATGAATTTATTTTGTATCTTGCAACTTTGGTAGAGTTGTTCATTCTTTCTAGTAATTCAAAACTGAATTTGTCAAATGGAAATACTGTGCATCCCAAAGTTTCATATCAAAGTCTACCTCCTTTATTGATGATGAAGGAAAAAGGGGAAATAAAAGTAAAGTGTTAATACTTTAAACCATTTCATGTATCTCCACTGTGACATTAATGAATTTAAGCTGTGTTAGAACCTTACCTAGCCAAAGTAAGTTTTGACAGGAAAAAAGGAGTGAATAAATAAGTACAGATCAGAGAGTGTCCTTTACAGAAGTGAGATCATGAATCCTATCATCATAGATTTATAGCTAGAAGATTAGAGTTCAGAAAAATCCAATCACCTCATTTTCCAGATGAGGGAACTGAAAATCAGAGAAAGGAAGTGCTTTGCCCAAGACTATATAGGTAATAAATGGCAAATTTAAACCCATGTCCTCTGAACAGAAAATATAGTATTTTTCCCATCATACCAAGCAGCCTCTCATGGATGTTATGGTATAATCTGGCTCCCATAGTATAGGAGAGACACAAGGACCTTAATTTGCATTTACTTGCTTTAACATATTTATTCCCTATATATTTACCTCTGTATGTATTGTTTTTCCTCCAAAAGAATATAAATTCCTTGAAAGCAGTGATTGTGTCATTTTCTTTTGTTGCTATTGTTTAATGCACTTTTTTTCCCCTCAATAGTATTTTACTTTTTCCAAATGAATGTAAAGATAGTTTTCAATATTCATTTTTGTAAGATTTTGTATTCTATAAAAAGTTTTGCAAAGGTGAAATGTTGAAAACTACCTTTATATGTATTTGGAATAATAAAATACTATTTAATTTTAAAAAATTATAGTACCAGCAGAAGTCAGCAGGAATAATAATTTTTTAAACAATCATGTGATAGAAGAAAGAATACAAGCCCAGGAGTCAGAAGTACCAGATGTTAGAGAATGGAAATGTAATGTATGTTGCATACAATAATTGATAGGATTGCTGTAGTCTTTGAGTTTACTTAATGATTTTTTTGTTTATTAGAAAAGGCTTGTTTGAGCTGGGGACAGGGTTGTAGGGCTTTTCTGGAAGTGGCCATAATATAAAAACAAAAAAGTATCAATAAAACATTCTTAAAAGAAAAAAGATCTTGTGGTCCAAATTTTTCTTCCTCCCTTCCTTAGCTCCCCCTCCAAAAGATAACAAGCATTCTGATATAGGTTAAAAATGTATGATCCTTTTTAAGCATTTTTCCATATTTCTCATATTATACAAGAGAAATCAGCTGAAATTGGGAAAAAACAGAAGAAAGAAAAAGCAAATAAACAAAAAACAAAGATGAAAATACTATGCTTTGATCCCCATTTAGTCTCCATAGTTCTCTCTCTGGATGCAGATGATATTTTCTATCCCAAGTCTATTGGAATTGTCTTAGAACACTGAATTATTGAAAATAGCCAAATCTATCATAATTGATTATCACACAATCTTGCTGTTATTGTGTACAATATTTTCCTGGTTTCTGCTTGCTTCCCTCAACATCAGTTCATATAAATCTTTCCAGGCTTTCCTAAAATCATCCTGTTCATCATTTCTTATAAAACAATAATATTCCATTATATTCATATACTATAACTTATTCAGCCATTCCCCAACTCATAGTCATCCACTTAATTTTCAATTCCTTAGCTACTACATAAAAAGTTGCCCCAAACATCTTTGCACATGTGGGTCCTTTTCCCTCTTATATTATCTCTTTGGGAGACAGAGCTGTGTAATTTTTTTGTCTTTGTATCACCAGGAAGCAGCACAGTATTACTCAGTAATATTTGTTAATTGATTGAGAGTTAGAGAAAATACAAAATGTGTATGTTTCAGTGCCAGACAAAATTGGCTGTTTCACAGCTTTGCTTAAGAATGACCTTTGATGCCAAAAAAAAAAAAAAAAAAAATCAAGCATTTGGTTTGACTCATAACTATATACTTACATACATTATGCCATACAATTTTTTTAGTGAAAGGAGTCCCCCTACTGTTTTCAGATAGTTCTTTTCTCTTAAAAAGAGAATATAGTATAGACTGGCAACATTGACAGAGAAACCTTGAAAACTAGAAATCACAAATACCAGCCTTTATAACTGACCCGAAGTGAGATCTTTCTTTCTTTGAAAGTACGCCCAGTCATCCATTCACTGGAAAGGATAAAGAAAAAGTTATCAAAGGAAATGGCAAGTTGCCACATTACTAAATGTTTTAATATACGTAATGTAAAGATCCTGAATTTGATATTTTGATTTCCAACAACTCCTAATTAAACAACAACTTCAGGCCACTATAAAATTTAAACACAAAAGCAACTTAGAGGAGGGTGAACATTCTCAAGTGCTTTTAGCCTATATATTTCTTAAGTGGCAAAACTGGAAGAACAGAGAGGGAGGAAGGAGAGTTGATTTTATGCCTTTAATTAACAAAAAAGCAAAAGATAACCTCAAATAGTAATCAACTCTTAGCCATTGAATGGGGTTGGATAAATGATCAATAATAAATTTATTCTCAGTGTGAGCCTATCACAAAACAAATTTCTGAATTTACCATACCATTTGATTTGACATTTGACTCTCCACAGCTGTTTTCAGAGATGTACACAAAACTGACTTAACTAGGTATTTTTGCGCTAAAGCTTCTATGAAAACTTTTCCTCTATCTCCCTCTAGTGACTTAAAAGCAAAAAGCAGAAGAGGCAAGACATTTGAATGTAAGCAATTTGTTTGTGGAGTAAAGGAGATATGTATTTCACCTTTTTATAGATAGATTAAACAGCAAGGCTCTTTCTGTTCCTAGTTATCTCAATAGAATGTTAACTTTTTAAATATAGAAGAGTTTGGGTTTTTGTTTTTATCTTTAAATCCTCATCACCTTATCTCCCTATCTGTTGTAGGTAACTAATAAATGTATACCAAATTGCTTTGAATAAGATTCCCTGACCATATTTTGTGGTATTACATTCCATTAATGAAATAAATTGGGATGAGAGAATATTGGAGAAGAAATGAAAGCTAAGCAACTGCTAGTAATACTACATTAACTGTGGGAGCTTTTGGAGTTGTATAGAATCTATTTTTTATTTCAGTGTCAGCAATTCTATTTTAATTTTTATGGACAATGATAATTTGAAATACAAATGACAGCATTATTTAGAGAAAAAAGACTTTTAATGGAAATGAAAAGTAGAAAGCTGCAGAATCAGACAGAAACACCGTAAAATGCTGGTAGCTTATGTATCTATCAGAAGAAAAAGATGTAATTAAAATAACTCAATTTTAAAATACTTGTATACCAACTTGTAGATTAAGAAAATGATTGTTATTAAATATCCTAGGGAAAATGGGGGATAGTTCATAAATTGTATAATCACAAAATGTGATTAGCATATTATTTTGCCATAAATTACAACAAATATGAAGAATTCAGACAAAAATAAGAAGAGGTATATGAAATTATGCAGAATGAAGAAAGAAAAACACATAAAATGATTGCAATAATAAAAATGAACACACTTCTAAAAAGTCACTGAACTCAGGCAATAGAAAAGACCAATATTGGTTCCAGAGGAAAGATGATGAAAGATAGCTCCTTCCTCTCAGAGTTCAGGATGACTTTATGGAAAGACTGCGATCTTCCTATAAATGCAGTCCTTACTCTTAACATACAGAGGAAAAAAAGATCTCCATAGAACAGGACCAAAATGACATCACTACGTTAGTGTTGAATTACAGTGTGTATAACTGTGACTGATCAGACCAATATGAGCTTGGAATGCTCTGCCACAGATTGGACACAGACAGTCCATATGGACATTTGGGGTAGCTTCTCTAATTCTGCATATCTTGTGTTGCTTTGGGGCTAATTCAATTAACAGCACCTTCTCTGATGAGGGAATGCCATGCTGGGCAGTCCTATGCTAGTGTCTCTCATGTCATGCCCTCTGTGGGTTCTCTATGAATTTTTTTTTTGCAAGCATACATTTGGCATCCAAGCAATGTGGCCAACCAATGCTCTCTGCATTAAAGTTGGGATATTTGTCAGTTTAGTTCTAGAAGAGATCTTAGTGTCTGGTATCTTATCCTGCCAGGTAATTTTCAGAATCTTGCCAAGACAATTCTAGATTGACACGTGCAATGCCAGAGCTTACTCAACTTTTGGGAGGTGACAAAGGAAAGTGTGGAAGAGGAGAGGCTATTAGACTGACTACAAAACTGAAGGTCTACAGAGCCATCTGTGCTGATCTCATTGTTGTATGTCTGTGAAACCTGGACAGTATACCAGTGCCATGCCAGGAAATTGAATCGCTTCCATTTGAATTGTAATTGATGGAGTAAAATCAAGTGGTCAGGAAATTTGGCAGAAAAAATAAATTTGGCTAAAGAGAATATTTTCAATTGTTCATATCATTTAACTATTAAATATCATACTTGTCACCAGTGGTGCTTTATTTTAGTTCTTCTCTCTTCTCCTTTCCTCTTCTCTCTCACTGCACTGCGTTTAGATTTCCATCACACACACATACATGTATTCTTACTGAAGGTATTAGTAAAAACTAGAAAGATATTCAGGTTTATCTATGGAGAAGTCAGGTGAATTCATTAGTGCCTAGCATAGTATCTGGTGTAGAATGGGCAGTTAAACATTTGTTGATTCATTAATCCAGTCCTCATCTGTGTGAGTCTGAACTCTATTACCACATTGCATAGCCAATGGAAGCTCGCTGTTCCAGGATGTTAATAATTTTATTCATGGATAAGCTTGACTTCCAGAAAGTATTCTATACATCCTTAATCAACAGAACAAGCTCATCACCTGACACTTGACTTTTTATAGAGAAATCTATAAATCACACAACTCACCAGCCAGGATTTGACTCTTAGAAGCTGAGTTTCTCAGAATTATGTGCTGGGAGAGGAGCAAAGTACAATGTGAGGGTTTTATTTCTATTTTATTCACTCCTATGAATCATAAAGTGGAGGTATTTCAGGTGGGAAAATGTTTAAATCATTCATTTTTGTTTTTGCTTTTCAAGTAGCAAACCTTTTTATTCATCCATCTCTCACACTATTTCTCCTTCCATTCAGTAAATTAAAAATAGAAACAAAAAAGAAATCCAAATAACAGAGATTCCTACATAGAACTCCATCATCCAGCAAAACAATTTTCCATATCAATCATATCTAAAACTGTATGTCTCTTTTTCTATTTTTTTACTCTGCCAGAAGATAAGTGGTGAGATAAGTGATCATTCTATTAGAATTATGTTTTATTATTACATTGATTAGAGATGTAAAGTTTTTTAAAGTTGTTTTCTTGTATTATATTGTCATTTCATAAATTGTTCTCCTATTTCTGCTTATTTAACTCTCCATCAATTCAAAAAGCTCTTCTCAATTGCCTTTGAAATTGTACAGTTCCTCATTTATGGTTCATAATATTCCACTGCATTAGTTTGTCACAAAAAAATCCATTCTACTATAGTAAGTCTCCCCTTTTACTTTTAATTTTAACTACCATGAAAAGAGCTGAATTTTTGTATTTATAGATCCTTTCCTTTTTCTTTGATTACTTTGGTGTATAGCTAGATCAAAGCATATGCAGTTCAATAACTTCTCTAGAGAAAGTTCCAAATTGCTTTTCAGAATGGCTGGAGCAATCCATACCTGTATATGCTAGCAGGCACTCAATGTATCACTTGGTCTTGCTTAACTTTTGCTTTGCAATGACAAAAGCTTATGTGATGGGAGATGGTGACTTGTGATATTAAAAAACAAAACAAAATGAGCATCAATAACACAAGAAAAACCCAACTATACCATGCTACTTAGATTATATGAAGCACACGCATCTCACAGACCCAAATCATGAAGAAAAAATTAGAGAGCATATTTGCCCTCTAGAAATCACAGTTTTAGATGCCCAAACTAATATATAAAAAGACTGTCAGATGTATCCTGTACCAATTCAACAACAATCAACTCAACAAGCTTTTATTGAATGATTGTACTATACCAAAAGTATAGGTCAAAATAAAGAAAAGAAGAAGGAGAAACTGATTTGCCACATAAAAAAGCCCTTGCAATCCTGACTGTATATAGTTCTTGCATTGTAAAATTCAGCAAGGTTACAAAAAAAGATGTTGCTATCCCTCTGCAGAATCAAATGGTCAAGAAAACTGGCAGAGGAGACTTTGACTCAAGTGGTCATTTTCAATTGTTCGTATTAACTATTAACTAACTAGTATTGTTGTTGTTCAGTTATTTTCAGATACGTCCAACTCTTTGTGTCTCCATTTAAAGGTTTCTTGGCAAAAATATGGAGTAGTTTCTTTCTCCATTTACTTCTCCAGCTCATTTTACAGATGAGCAAATTGACACTAGATTTGAACTCAAGATGACTCCTCCTGATTCTAGGCCCTGCACTCTAATCTCTGCACTACCTAGTTGCCTTATTAAATATCATACTCTTCATCAATAATTATTTTAACTATGTTTTGAATTATAATTACCTTTGAGTTACTCAAAGGTAGGGATCACTTCATAAGAAAATGTTTTGCAAATATAAAAGCACTAAAAAATATGCTGTTGCTATAATTGTTTAATGCTTTCAATGAAGATGAGATGGTGAAAAGAGAATAATATATCAAAAGAGAGAGAGAGAGAGAGAATTGAAGCCTATTTTCAGACTTCAATAAATGGATTGTTCCATAAACTATATGTGCTTAAGAAGGACCAGAAGAGAGGTTTTGCTCACACAGAATGTTTTCCAAAGTATCCTAAGGAAATTGTTTAACATTCTATGAGCTGATCATAAATTGTGTTTGAATTAGCCTGAATCTCTTTGCATCTCAGATTTATTAGTCTATTGTTTCTTCTTAGAAATGAATAGAGAGAGGTGTGCCATTAAAAATAAATTTCAGTTACACTCCCTTTCTCCTATATTTAGAACAATACTAATATAGTAGCAAATATACATTTTTTTAAAAAGAGGATGTAACTGAACATAAAATTGAATGTGTGTGTGTGTGTGTGTGTGTGTGTGTGTGTGTGTGTGTGTGTGTGAAAGTAAAGGAATAAAGAAAGAACAAAGAGAGTAATTTTGCTACTATATTGTTCAATTTCATACACATATACACACATATCCCTACCAAAGTGATATTCTTAAACCAGAAATTTGACCATGCTTCACTCCTAATTCAAATTCCAGCATCTAAAAATCACTTAAAAATAATATTTGATTGTAGAGGCCATGAAGAAATCTCTAAAATCTAATATTATTTTATTTTTAAATGATTTTTAAAGTTCAAAGTCTCCCTCCATGTCTTCATTATTCTTATACTTTACTCCTCTCCATATTTTCTATGATGCAATAACCATGGCCTCCTTGCCACTTCACTGACAATTCTTTATATTTTTATCAATTGTGCCCCATACCTGTAATGCATCCCTCTTCATCTCCATATCCTCATTTCCTTGAAAAGCTAAAATCCCACTTCCTGCACAGTCTTTCCTAGTTTTCTTCATGCTGGTACCTTCCCTTTGAGATTACTTCTAAATTATCCTCTATGTATCTTATATAATTGTGTTGTTTTGTCTTTCCCATTACTTAGTGAACTCTTTGAAGATAGGAATTGTTTTTTCTTTTCTTTGTATCCCCAGAGTTTAGCATAATCTAGCACATAGTGCTTAATAGATTGTCTCTTTTTATCTGTTCTGAGAAATTGAGGCAAAATAGAGATTGGTTTTTAATCTTTTTAATGTGGAGTTTGTTTTTGTTTTGTTTTTTTACACTAGCCAACTAGCATTCAGTACTGAGGGACTGAAGCAGGGACTTTTTATAGGGTTTTTAGTTAAACAAGATATATAGCCTGAATATACAATTTTGGAGGGGAACAAAGGCAGATAAGGGTGGTGAAGACCCTGGGTGGACTGACAAGTCATAATTCCAGGAAAGGACCATAACTTAGTCTTGACAGGATTAGGGTCAAGATAAGGGTTGAGGGCAGGAGACCACTAGTTGAGGGACTATACTCAAAAAGAAGGAGAATTATCCCAGCAAGGATTGAAATAAGGCACCTGGAATTTAATGACTAGATGGTATTTCAAGGCTTCTTTTCTGACTCAATTCTCCCAGTCCTAATGGCAAGGAAAAAAGGGGATGGTGCCTTAATAAGTTTATTAAGGGCATAACATATCTACCTTTTTTTTTTCCCTTAATAGGTGATCAAATATCATTCTCAAAGTCACTTGAATTAAATTACTTCAGCCACATCCTTGAATGATATTAATCTTTGAGTTACTCAAAGACAAAAAACATGTTATGGCTGAGAAGGACCCTAGTAAACACTGTCTGACTTCTTCCTTTTCCAGATCAGAAAAAGGAGGACTGAATTTGTGGCAACTTGACCAAAGTTACAAATTCACTCTTAAATCGGAGTTGTCTTAGTTTCTTGGCTCCTAATGTATATACCAAGATAGCAGTAGTTTATGGGAAAGTCAGCTATTGTATTAAGTCAATGGTGTGGAGTGGGGATGAGGGTGGGGCAACTACTTAATTTTAAAACCTTGTTTTTAATGTCAACTATAGTGGCTGGGAGCTATTTGAGAGTGCAAGTCACATATTAACCCCATCTCATCATTTGAAATCAAAACATTGAGGGAGAAGATAAGGGTATAATTCTATCTGCACACAAATATGTGATGTGATCAAAATTGTTATTCAATGATTCAATACAACTCTGTGTGACACAATGGATCACAGTCTACCAGGCCCTTCTATCCTTCACTATTTCCTAGTCTACCCAAATTCATGTTCTTTGCTTTCATGACATTATTTTTCTATGTCATCCTCAGTCATCTCCTTCTTCTTTTGCCTTCAATCTTTTCAGTCTTTTCCAATGAGTCCTGTTTTCTTCATCATTATGATTAAGATAGTTAAGTTTCAGTTTCAGTACTTGATTTTCCAATTAATAATCTGAATAAGTTCTCTAAGTATTAAATATTTATCAAAATCAAAATAACTTTGTCCTTATGTAAAAGACACTTCAGTCTATAACAATAACACATGACTGGAATCTTGGCTTCCAAAGTTTTTCTGCTTACCCATATTAAATAACCTCCTTTTAACTTGCTGAGTTTGCCTCTTTAATCAGAGCAAAGGCTTGAGGAAGTATCTTTATTAACAGGTTTCCAGCCTTTTCCAATATAAGAAGGATCCCTTTTTAAAGTGTAAAAAAAAAAAAAAAAAAAAAAATGGACTTGGTTAGTATACAATTCACATCCATTGAATAAATAAAAACAGGACAAAAAGGTGTCATAAATTCACTAAAAATCAACTTTTAAGATAATTTGTATTTTACTAATCATAACATTGACATATATAGGAAAATAGCAATACATAATATTGATACAGTTTATTCAACTTACAAATAGTATATTTGCTCATTTTTAAGACTGAAATGAACTAACAGGTATTTTAAAATAAATCCTACACCTATGGGAGAGTCCACCCTACAACAGATTTATTCATGATCTTTGGGTAGAAATCCAGGTCACTAAACAATAAAAAAGAAAGATCTAAATATACAATCTGACATCCCAAAGTCACATATTAAACTAAATTCAGCTTTAATAGGTATAAAAAAAAAAAAACCATATAGAATTAAAAGCAATTTTGACCATAATAAGCATGATTCTTCTTAGGTACTGGAGTTATTTTATTTTTAATTCCCTTTTACTAGCTTTCCAGCAGGGGGCTCCCTGTCACTTCTTTCTTTTTTTCTTTGACCAATACATTTTTAAATAGATATTTATAAGTATCAATTTTGATCCAGAGGAATTTGAACCTTCTTACTTTGAATTGATCTATGGTAAACATGACCAGTTATCAAAAATACTATTAATCCCCATATGGATGTTGAAAAGGAAATACTGGCCAAGCAGAGGAAGACCTACTACTGTAGAATTGTAAAATATGGGTACATAAATTTGAAATGAAACATAAAGTAGGATCCAGAGCAAAATCATATAGTATTCTAATATTTTTAAATGGTCTTAAGCATGTTTTGCTTTCATGTTCAAATATTTGTTTAAGGCAATTCTTCAGGCAGACTTTAATTTAAGTAAGGGTCATGGGGCAGATGTTATTGTACTTGAAAATTCCAGAAGTGAATAAATCAAGTAAGATATAATTTCTCTGAGCCAAGAAGGATTATCTTATGAATTCCCTTTTTAATATGTTCACTGTGGATATTTAAGAACCCATCAAAAGAAGCTTGTCTCATTACCTCATAACTTTATAAACACACACACACACACACACACACACACACACACACACACACACACACCATGTTCACTTAATGCTTTCAGAGTTGTACTTTGCTTTATAGATTATGAAGAATTTAACTTGTTTAATTAACTCTCATAATGTTCCTTGGAGATAATGTTGATAATAATAACTTTTGTCCTATAATTTAACTTCTCTACTAGAATTAAAAATAATGATGCCTTTATTCTTTTGTATCCATTTAATTAGTCTTGAATTCTAAAGCAAATTAGCATTATTATCATTGAATGTTGTAGAGGGAGAAAGTTAGGGAAAAGAGGAATATGGAGGCAAAAAAAAAAAAAAAGGCACCTGAATTTTTCTTCTTTTGATGAGACTCCATTTTCGACAGCCTCCATTTCTTTTTTTCTATTTTCTATTATAGCTTTTTATTTTCAAAACATATATATTGATGACATAAACACTGATCTTTGTTCTTGTGTTCCAAATTTTTCTCTCCCTCCTCTAGATGGGAAATAATCCAATATATGTTAAACATGTTAAAAATGTATGCTATATTTAACATGTATCGGTCAATCTGCCATGAGGGGGGGAAGAAAATTAGAACAAAAGGTTTGGCAATTATCAATGTTGTAAAATTATTCATGCATATATCTGATAAATAAAAACTATTAATAAAAAAGAAAAAAGTATGTTAAATCTAATATATGTATGTATATATATATATATATATATATATATATATATATATGTGTATATATATATATACACATATATATACAATTATCATGGTGCATATATAAAATCAAATCAAAAAGGAAAAATGAGAAAGAAAACAAAATGCAAGCCAACAAACAAAAAGTGAAAATGCTATATTGTGATCCACACTCAGTTCCCACAGTTCTCTCTCTGGGTGCAGATAGCTCTCTTCATCACAAGATCATTGGAACTGGCCTCAATCATCTTATTGTTGGAAAGAAGCATGTCCATCAGAACTGATCATTGTATAATCTGAGTGCCGTGTACCGTGATCTCCTGGTTCTGCACATTTCAGTAGTTCACATTAGCACCAGTTCCTGGAAATCTCTCCAGGCCTCTCTGAAATTATGCTGCTGATTATTTCTTATAGAACAACAATATTCCATAACATTCATATGCTATAACTTATTCAGACATTCTCCAACTGATGGATATCCACTCAGTTTCCAGTTCCTTAAAACTGAAAAAAAAAAAAAAAAAAAAAAAAAGGTTGCCACAAACATTTTTGCACACCCTTTCGTTTCTTTAATATCTCTTTGGGATATAATCCCAGTAGAAAGACTGCTGAATCAAAGGGTACACACAGTTTGATAACTTTTTGAGCATAGTTCCAAATTCCTCTCTAGAGTGGCTGGATCAGTCCACAAGTCCACCAAAATGTACTTTTCCCACATCCCCTTCAACATTCTTCTTTATATTTTTGACAATCTCCATTCAATGCAGATGAAATAACATCTTGTGTTTGAAATATCTGCCTGATTTTTTTTCTGAAAATTAAGCATAAAGAAAGATGAATTGTCTCAGACAATTGTAGAAGAAACAAATCACTTCTTTCTTTCAAAAAAAAACACTGTTGGAGAAAACAAGTTACTTTGTCTTCCCTGAAAGAAAAGTTTCAAAACATTCATTGGTATATTCTGACTTGTACTAAATTTCTATTCAAGAAAAGATTGAGGACTCATCCATAGATTGCTGCCTGTAGTTAAGAGACCTTCCTTCATGTATCTGTATATCTTTAAACACATTTATTTCCAACTTGAAACTCTTAATCGCTATGTGTGGACCACGTGTTTTTTACCATGACAAAAAGAAAAATGCATGAAACAGTCTGGTACAGGTACATACAAGCTAGTATTTGAGCTAGGATCAAACTTAGAAATTCATGACTCAACCTAATGTTTTCATTCTGGTGTTCATGCTGACTTTAAGTAGAATCATCTACTTACTTATTCCAACCTAACATTCTTTATTATATTAACTGAGTTAAGAAAAAAAAATACTTTTTAAAAAAGATTCTTCTAGAAACAATTGGAAATCTAATCCAAGATAGAATACTTTGGAGAAAACTGATTCTAACTAAACAAACAACATATCTAATATCTTTAAGTGGTTCTGCTGAGTCCTGAAGCTACAGGTTATATATACAATTGTATTTATATATAGTCTTATCCTTCTCTTAAGATTTCCACCAATAAGGAATTTTAAGTCTTCAGGGACAAGGATCGAATCCCACTATAAATGAGAGTAATGGGGTATGAATAAATGAATGGGTGGATGACTGTTAAATTAATGAATGGAAAATATTTATTAGACTCCTACCATGTTCTGATATAGATATAGATATAGATACATAAATTTATTTATATATTTTATGTAAAGGGCTAAAACTGAGCAATGCACTTGGATAATGAAGCTCGTGAGACTAATTGCCAATTGGACGGTTCCCTATTAACTTGTTTGAAGGTTGACCCTCCCCAGCTGTTCTGTGCTGACTCGATTGGTGGGACAAAGAGGGGGAAGTGACTTGTGTGGGAGGAGTAAGAAAAACTTGGGTGGTGGAACTCACGCTCACTCGCACTGGTGACCTGGCGTTGGAGGCGATGGTAAAGATCTAGAATAAAGATATTTAGTGATCCTGACTCCTGCTGATTTCTGGGAAGACAGAGTTCCAGCAATTTTATATAAATATATATAATGTATTTATTTGTTTGTTTTTATTGATGTTACTGAAGATACAAAAATAACACAGCAAGATAGGTCCCATTTTCTGGTACTCACATTCTAATTGGAGAAAACAGCATATAGAAAAAAAATTCAGATATGGGGAAAATGGTGAACTCCAAGGGTCCTTAGGTTACATCAGCAAATCTGATATAAATTTAGGAGATCTAGAACTCATAAAGATAGAGAATATAGAAAAAGACTTGGATATATTTAGGAGGCAGTGGTAAGGCATATAATAAAGCCAGCCTGAGGAGCCCCCATTTCATCAAAAAGAACTGATGGCCAACTGATCCTCTTTTTTTCTTTTTCTTTCTTTCTTTCTTTTTTTTCCTTCCTTCCTTCCTTCCTTTCTTTCTTTCTTTCTTTCTTTCTTTCTTTCTTTCTTTCTTTCTTTCTTTCTTTCTTTCCTCCTTCCTTCCCATTTTCATTGTTTCTTTCTTTCCTCCTTCCTTCCTATTTTCTTTCTTTCTTTCTTTCTTCCTTTCTTTCTTTCTTTCTTTCTTTCTTTCTTTCTTTCTTTCTTTCTTTCTTTCTTTCTTTCTTTCTTTCTTCCTTCCTTCCTTCCTTCCTTCCTTCCTTCCTTCCTTTCTTTCTTTCTTTCTTTCTTTCCTTTCTTTCTTTCTTTCTTTCTTTCTTTCTTTCTTTCTTTCTTTCTTTCTTTCTTTGCTTTTTTTGCTATTCACTATGTGTGTTCATTGTGAAAATAATATTGTTGGAGAAGCAGTCAAGCTTTAAATATAGACTTTAGGATCCTGTACCCCTCCTATAATAAACCATGATCAAAAGTTAGATTAAAATGGAAACCTCATTTCCTATACTAATAGTATTTAAGGCAGTAGATAGATGTAATACTAACCTAATACCCCATTTCTCTGAAGAGACCAATAGTAACCTCTAATTCTAACTTCCTGCTTCCCCTCCTAGAAGTAATTAACTTGGAGAAGGGTGAGGAAGAAAAAGCTAGAAATGTCTATCCTGGCTCTCTTCAAGCCATCCAATAACAGTCCTTGCAACATGGCAGTCACACCACACATGTGGGAACTGAAGGAATTTGAACTTTGTTCAGTAGGTAATTGGGCACCACTGATTGTTTTAAACAGAAGTATGATGCGACTATATCTATATGTAGAAAGATTATTCCAGAAAATTGTAAAGGATGGATTAAAAGAGGGAAGGATGAAGACAGGAGGCAGGATAAAAAGCTGTTGTTAGTAAGAGGAAGTGATAATCAATGGGATGAACTGATTGAAGACCTCTCATAAGGATGTGGCTTTGACCTATGTCCTAATGTGATCAGAAACTTGGAAGTTGGGTAGGAAGTTGGGGGGCAGGGAAGTTTCTGCATTAGAGTCTATATAATCTTCTGTTTTGCACCTTGCACTTTGCACTCCTCTACCGACAACATTTTGTTGGGAGTTGCCCTTTCTGGTGAGATAATAATAAATCCTTTTTGTTTTTAACTTTGAGAATCACTGATTTTAATTTGGATAAGTGTCACTGTTTCACACAGTTTTGGGGGCTTATTCCTGGATATTTCATGAAGTTTTCTCCCATACTGAATTCTTGGGCAGGTGCCCTCCAGATAGTTCTCCAGTGATCCTTGGATTCAGCTTGGGAATTCCTGTACCAATCAGATAAATTCCTAAAAGGGAGACACCAGAGAAAGCAAAAATAAACGTAAGTAATCTAGCACAGATAAGAGATTAATTAGTTGTGCAGACAATCCAGGAGGCAAGAAATTAATGAAGGGGGAGAGACTTTAAACATTTAGTTTCCAGAAGAGTGATCCTGTGTCCCTTTGATAAGATCTAGTGAATCCTGCATCAAAAAGGACAAGAAACGGTGAACAATAGGAAAGGAACAATCTAAAATAGGCTTTTAAAACCTATCTAGTTCCCCAGAAGATCAACCTTTAGGAAAAATTGGAAATTTCACAGGACGGACAAAAAGAAAATGATTAAATACTGGGTTTTTTTTTTTTGTTGTTTTGGGGGCAGACACCCTTCTGGGAAGAACTGTTGATCCTCTGGGTGTAAGTTCAAAGTAGCCTTTAATATTGAAGAGAATGATTATACAGTCTTGCGGTTTTAAAAGTGTGGTCTATCACTATGTGATTTGGAAAATATAGGGAAATAAAATCTTTCCTCTTCTCTATTTTTTTAATTAATTTTATAATTATAACTTTTTTTGACAGTACATATGCATAGGTAATTTTTTTTTACAACATTATCCCTTGTACTCCCTTCTGTTCCAAATTTTTCCCCTCCTTCCCTCCACCACCTCCCCTACATGGCAGGCATTCCCATACATAATAAATATCTTATAGTATATCCTAGGTACAATATGTGTGTGTGTGTGTGTGTGTGTGTGTGTGTGTGTGTGTGTGTGTGTGTGCAGAATCAAATTTTGTTGTTGTTGTTGTTGCAAAGGAAGAATTTTATTTGGAAGGTAAAAATAATCTGGGGGAAAAAATGCTCACAGTTTACACTCATTTCCTAGTGTTCCTTTTTCTGGGTGTAGTTGATTCAATTAGCTCTTCTCTATGTTGAAGATATCCACTTCCATCAGAATATATCCTCATATAGTATCATTGTTGAAGTGTATAATGATCTCCTAGTTCTGCTCATTTCACTCAGCATCAGTTGATGTAAGTCTCTCCAAGCCTCTCAGTATTTCTCCTGTTGGTCATTTCTTACAGAACAATAATATTCCAAAACATTCATATACCATAATTTACCCAACCATTCTCCAACTGATGGACATCCATGCATTTTCCAGTTTCTAGCCACTACAAAAAGGGCTGCTACAAACATTTTGGCACATACAGATCCCTTTCCCTTCTTTAGTATTTACTTTGGGATATAAGCCCAGTAGTAGTACGGCTGGGTCAAAGGGTATGCACATTTTGATAACTTTTTGGGCATAATTCCAAATTGCTCTCCAGAATGGTTGGATTCTTTCACAACTCCACCAACAATGCATCAGTGTCCCAGTTTTCCCACAGCCCCTCCAACATTCATCGTTATTTGTTCCTGTCATCTTAGCCAATCTGACAGGTGTGTAATGATACCTCAGAGTTGTCTTAATTTGCATTTCTCTGATCAATAGTGATTTGGAACACTCTTTCATATGAGTGGAAATAGTTTTAATTTCATCATCTGAAAATTGTCTGTTCATATCCTTTGACCATTTATCAATTGGAGAATGGCTTGATTTCTTATAAATTAAAGTCAATTCTCTGTATATTTTGGAGATGAGGTTTTTATCAGAACCTTTAACTGTAAAAATGTTTTTCCAATTTGTTACTTCCCTTCTAATCTTGTTTGCATTAGTTTTGTTTGTGCAAAAACTTTTTTAATTTGATGTAATCAAAATTTTCTATTTTGTGATCAATAATGATCTCTAGTTCTCCTTTGGACACAAATTCCTTCCTCCTCCACAAGTCTGAGAGGTAAACTATCCTATGTTCCTCTAATTTATTTATGATATCGTTCTTTATGCCTAAATTTTGGACCCATTTTGATCTTATCTTAGTATGTGGTGTTAAATGTGGATCCATGCCTAGTTTCTGCCATACTAATTTCCAGTTTTCCCAGCAGTTTTTGTCAAATAATGAATTCTTATCCCAAAAGTTCGGATCTTTGGGTTTGTCAAACACTAGATTGCTATTTTTATTCACTATCTTGCCCTGTGAACCTAACCTATTCCACTGATCAACTAGTCTATTTCTTAGGCCAATACCAAATGGTTTTGGTGACTGTTGCTTTATAATATAGTTCTAGATTAGATACAGCTAGACCACCTACATTTAATTTTTTTTTTCATTAATTCCCTTGAAATTCTCGACCTTTTGTTCTTCCATATGAATCTGTTGTTATTTTTTCTAGGTCATTAAAATAGTTTCTTGGGAGTCTGATTGGTATAGCACTAAATAAATAGATTCGTTTAGGGAGTATTGTCATCTTGATTATATTCTCTCAGTCTATCCAAGAGCACTCAATGTCTTTCCAATTATTTAAATCTGACTTTATTTTTGTGGCAAGTGTTTCATAATTTTGTCATATAATTCCTGACTTTCCTTTGGTAGAGAGATTCCCAAATATTTTATACTATCAACAGTTATTTTGAATGGAATTTCTCTTTGTATCTCTTGCTCTTAGATTGTGTTGGTAATGTATAAAAATGCTGAGGATTTATGCGGATTTATTTTGTATCTTGCAACTTTGCTAAAGTTCTGAATTATTTCTAATAGCTTTTTAGCAGAGGCTTTGGGGTTCTCTAAGTATGCCATCATGTCATCTGCAAAGAGTGATAGTTTGATTTCCTCATTTCCTACTCCAATTCCTTGAATCTCTTTCTCGGCTCTTATTGCTGAGGCTAGTGTTTCTAGTACTATATTGAATAGTAATAGGGATAGTGGGCAACCTTGTTTCACTCCTGATCTTACAGGGAAAGGTTCCAGTTTATCACCATTACATATGATGTTTACTGATGGTTTTAAATATATGCTCCTTATTATTTTAAGGAATAGTCCATTTATTCCTATACTCTCAAGTGTTTTTAGTAGGAATGGATGTTGGATTTTATCAAATGCTTTTTCTGCATCTATTGAGGTGATCATATGTTTTTTATTAATTTGGATTATTAATATGGTCAATTATACTAATAGTTTTCCTAATATTAAACCAGCCCTGCATTCCTGGTATAAATCCTACTTGATCATAGTGTATTATCCTGGGGATGATTTTCTGAAGTCTTTTTGCTAATATCTTATTTAAGATTTTAGCATCAATATTCATTAAGGAGATTGGTCTATAGTTTTCTTTCTCAGTTTTCAATCTACCTGGTTTAGGTATCAGTACCATGTCTGTGTCATAAAAGGAATTTGGTAGGACGCCTTCAATCCCTATTTTTTCAAATAATTTATATAGCATTGGAGTTAGTTGTTCTTTAAATGTTTGATAGAATTCACATGTCAATCCATCTGGTCCTGGGGATTTTTTCTTAGGGAGTTGGTTAATGGCTTATTCTATTTCTTTTTCTGAAATGGGACTATTTAGACTACTTACTTCTTCCTCTGTTAATCTGGGCAAGCTATATTTTTTTAAGGTATTCTTCCATTTCATTTAAGTTATTGAATTTATTAGCATAAAGTTGAGCAAAGTAGTTCCTAACTATTGTTCTAATTTCCTCTTCATTAGTGGTGAGTTCTCCCTTTTCATTTTCAAGACTAACAATTTGATTTTTTTCTTTCCTTTTTTAAATCAGATTTACTAAGGGTTTGTCTATTTTGTTGGTTTTTTCATAGAACCAACTCTTAGTTTTATTAATTAATTCAATAGTTTTTTTACTTTCAATTTTATTAATCTCACCTTTTATTTTTTGAATTTCATGTTTTGTGTTTGTCTGGGGGTTTTTAATTTGTTCCTTTTCTAGTAATTTTAGTTGTAGGCCCAATTCGTTGGGCCTATCTTTCTCTATTTTATGCAAATAGGCCTGTAGAGATATAAAACGTCCCCTTATTACTGCTTTGGCTGTATCCCACACATTTTGGTATGATGTCTCATTATTGTCATTTTCTTGGGTGATGTTATTAATCTTGTCTATGATTTGCTGTTTCACCTAATCATTCTTTAGTATAAGATTATTTAGTTTCCAATTATTTTTTGGTCTATTTTCCCCTGGCTTTTTATTAAATGTAATTTTAATTGCATTGTGGTCTGAAAAGGATACATTTACTATTTCTGCCTTACTGCATTTGCTTTTGAGGTTTTTATGTCCTAGTATATGATCAATTTTTGTATAGATTCCATGAACTGCTGAGAAGAAAGTATACTCCTTTCTGTCTCCATTTAGCTTTCACCAAAGATCTATCATATCATACTTTTCTAGTATTCTATTTACCTCTTTGACTTCTTTCTTATTTATTTTGTGGTTTGATTTACCTAATTCTGAGAGTGCAAAGTTGAGATCTCCCACTATTATACTTTTGCTGTTTATTTCTTTTTGCAGATCTCTTAATTTCTCTTTTAAGAATTTAGATGCTGCAACACTTGGTGTCTATATGTTTAATATTGATACTGCTTCATTATCTATGCTATCCTTTAGCAGGATAGAATGCCCTTCCTCATCTCTTTTAATTAGATCAATTTTTATTTTTGTTTGATCTAGATGAGGATGGCTACCCCTGCTTTATTGGCTTTGCCTGAAGCATAGTAGATTCTGCTCCACCCTTTTACTTTTATTTTGAATGTATCACCCTCTTTCAGGTGTGTTTCCTGTAAACAACATATAGTAGGATTCTGGCTTTTAATCCAGTATGCTAACTGCTTCCTCTTTATGAGGGAGTTTACCCCATTCACATTTATGGTTAGAATAACCAATTCTATATTGCTTGCCATCTTGTTAACCTCTGCTTATGCTTTTCTCCTTTCCTTCCCTCTTACTCCCCTACCCAGTATTAAACTTGTGAACACCACTTGCTTTTCACAGCCCTTCCTTTTTAGTATCCCTCCCCCACCTTAAAGTTCCTCTTGCTATTTTAACCCTTTTTCTCACAATTTCTGTATTGCCTTTCCCTTAGCTTATTCCTTCCCTCTCACTTTTCAATGAAGTGGAAGAAGTTTCACATAAATCGAATATGTCTATTGATACACACTATGTTCATCCCCCTCCTTTCTTTCTCTCAGATATAATAGGTTACCTTTGTCTCTTCATGAGATGTAGTACCACCACTTTACCCTTTTTTATGATATAATTTCCTTTCCACCTCTAGTTTCTAGGACAAATTATACATGTGTTCTTTACATATCTTTATGGCAGAAATATAGTTCTCAAGATTTCTTTTTACTTTTTTAAAAATCAATTGAGTTCAGTATTTGAAGATCAAACATTTTGTGTAGATCTGGTTTTTTCATCAAGAAAAATGGAATTCATTTATTTTGTTAAATGTCCATCTTCTTCCCTGGAAAACAATGCTCACTCTTGCTGGGTAAATTATTCTTGGCTGCATACCAAGTTCCTTAGCCTTTCAGAATATCATATTCCAGGCCCTTCGTTCTTTTAATGTGGACGCTGCTAGATCCTGGGTTATCCTTATTGTGCCTCCTCCATATCTGAATTGCTTTTTTCTAGCAGCTTCCAGTATTTTTTCCTTCGTCTGATGGTTCTTGAACTTGGCCAGTATATTTCTTGGAGTTTTGATTTTAGGGTCCCTTTCAGTAGGTGATCGATGAATTTTTTCAATGTCTATTTTACCTTCAATTTCCAAAACGTCTGGGCAGTTCTCTTTGATAATTTCCTGGAAAATAGTGTCCAGGCTCTTTTTTTCCTCACATTTTTCAGGGAGTCCGATTATTCTCAAATTGTCTCTCCTGGATCTGTTTTCCAGGTCTGTTGTCTTTCCAATAAGGTACTTGCCATTCTTTTCAATTGTTTCATTTTTCTGGTTTTGCTTGACTACTTCTTGGTTTCTCCTTGAGTCATTCATTTCTACTTGTTTGAGTCTAATTTTCAATAATGTATTTTCTTCACTCACTTTTTTTATATCTTTTTGTAATTGTCCAATTGAGTTTTTATCTTCTATGGAATTTTTTTCCATTTCATCCATTTTACTTTTTAGAGAGCTGTTTTGTTTTTCCAGCTCACTAATCCTGTTTTCCTTGGAATTGTTTACCTTTTCCAATTTACTAATTTTGTTTTTCAATGATTTGATTTCTTTGTCCACTTTGTCTTTAAATGCATGGAATGACTTCTCCAGACTCTCTTGCCAAGCTTCCCTTTCCTTTTCCCATTTCTCTTCTAGCTCTCTTGTGAGAGCCTTTTTGATTTCCTCTATGAGAGTATTGTGTGTTGAGGAGTAGCTCATATCCCCCTTAGGGGATTCCTCTGGAGACAGTCTGCTTTTAGTCTCCTCAGTATTTGAAGTCTGCTCTCTCTCCATACAGAAGCTGTCAATGATTAGAGTCCTTTTAAATTTTTTGTTCATTTTGTCAGAGCGGGAATGGAAGAAAACAAATTGACAAGAGAAACAATTGGTCTGTTTTGCAGGGGGGATGGGGCTGGATGGTGTTACTGAGCTCCCTCTACAGACTTTGAGAGACAGCAGCGAGGCACTAATAGGACAGTGATGGCTGTGCTGCGTCTGCCCTCTGAGGCTCTGAGAACACGCTGAGTCACTCTGGGTGGGGGTGGGGGTGGCCGGGACCAGAGAGACACTACCTTTCCAGGGTTTTATTCTTCACCTCAGGAGATTACACCTTCTCTGTTGATCCTGGCTTGCTGCCAAGATGGAATATCCACACTGGGGTAAAAGTCTTTTTGCAGAAGTGGCAGAGATCACACCCCTGCCCCCTCTGGTCTGACCTGTGTGAGCTGTCTCCCTCTCGCTGCCTGCCCTCAGTCTGTGCCCAGTATGTTCGTCCCCTCCCCCGAGCAAACACAGACCTTCTCTGGCAAATTTCAAGGATGTCTTCTCTTGGTGATTATTTGTGAGTTTCTTTTCTGGTCAAGCATTAACTCTGAGGCTTGTCATGAAGTAAGTCCTGAGAGAAAATGCGGAGTTCATGCAGCTGTCTGCCTCCATGCCGCCATCTTGGCCAAAAGTCTATATACTCCCCCCTTCCCTATTGATAGGGATTGAGGTCCCTTTAAGATTCCTTTCTTATTTCCCAACCCCTATGGCCTTTGATTCACAAACCCTAGTCAAAAAGCACCCTTTTGAATTCCAATGATATCCGGGCTTTCCCCAGCCCCCACCAGATCTGAGCTAACTGAAAAGCCCGCCAGAATTTGGGGTACTGCCCACAAGCCCCTTTTAGGTATAAAAGAGCCAAGACGGAGCTCTCTCTCTGCAGGAGCCCTTCCCCCAAACATTGTATCCTTCCGGTCATGTAAGGGTTCCTGCCCGCCCAGCAGCCACCTCTGGCCCTGGCATCTTTCTAAATGAACTTTACTTCCAAATTTCTACAATAAGCCTTTTATTTATCAATCTAGGTTTTCGAGTCTGTAAATTCATTTACAGGGAACACTGTGCCTCATGGGATTGTCTTACTATCCTTGCACCAACCAACGGGGTTCCCCCTTTCCTATCTTTCATCACTATCACATATGTTTAGGGAAGAGTATAAATTTTGGGCCAGAGATAAGAGCTATTGTAAAGATTATGGAAATCTAAGATGGGAAATTTTTTGAGAGAAAAGAGTTTTCTACCAAAAATATGACCTAAATTTGCTCATTTAAATTGAAATTTTATATTATTAAAAGTACTTTCAATGGCTGCATTTGGGAATAAGATTGTAGAAATGTGTTTGCATTAATATTGAAGTATTACTATTAGAAAAGCAAAGTTCTCTGATAACTTACCTAAAAAGATCACATGTATCTCCTAATTAGTATTCAAGGTACTAGGCTGCTTGATAAATTGAATTGGGCAATTTGTAAAAATTATATGAGCTATGCTTTAAAATTTTGTCAGTTTTGCTGGACAAAAAGTATAAATTTTGTGAAACTTAGTCCAAAATTAATGAAATATTATCTATATTCTGAATCTTGAAGGTTTATCTTGCTGTTTCCTTTTATACTTGAAGGGTAGAGTTTATAAAATTTTATAGGAAAAAGGTGGTTTAAAAGCAAGAAAGGTTGGTTGGAAAAGCAATTGATAAGTTTGAAGATCTTGAAGGAAAAGTTTTTTTTCTTTCTCCAAGCTTCACTATCCCTATTCCTTGCTGCAAGGATAGATGAAAGGAATAGAGAATGAAAGAAAATATATTTTGCATAGTGAATATGTTAAAAGCAAGTAGAAGAAACCAGGGAAAGTATTTGATCAGAATAAGAAAAAAAAAAAAAAAAGAAAGAAAGAAAAATGGAAAGGAAACTGTAATTGAAGAATCTGAGAGTTTAGGGGAACTTTAAGGAAATAGAAAAGCAGTTAACTGCTGCTTTTAAAACTCTGGCAGCAAACCGCCTACTTTTGCATGTATTTATCCCTTTCTTGGTTCCCAAAAGGAAGGAAAAGGGTTAGAAGATATTGAAACAAACAAACAAAAGAAAAACCTGACATATTTCTGTAGACCTAGAATTGGTCAATTTGAATTTGTAGATATTATTAGTTAAAGTTATAGAATTGCTAAAAATTTTAGCAGATTCTGAGATTTTTGAGACTAATCATTAAGTTGTTTGGCATTCTTTGCTAAGCTGAATTAGCCTATTGCATTTTAAATAGACCTAATATACATGATTCAGCCTTTTGAGGACCTGAACCAGAGACCTACAGAAAAACTGCAAAGAAAAAAGAAAAATACAACAACTCTGAAGGATATTGGTAAATACTTGATGAGAGGGTAAGAGTTAAATAAGGCAATGACTATGCAGATTTTAGCTATAAATCATTGGAAGTGCTCAAGCAATATGTAGTGTATTTTTAAGAAAATTTGGAAAAGCAGAGCCAAGATGGCAGAGTGGAGGCAAGAACGCTCAGAGTTCTCTCACCCAGGCACTCCAAATTCCATTGGGTGATGACTCTGAACAGATTTTGAAGTTTCAGAATACCCAGAAGCAAGGCAAGAAAAATTGGCATATAGGGATATATGTAATTGTAAAACAAATATCTGAAAGGTGTGCTTAATATGTCTAAAGATAAATAAGAAGGTATTGAGAAGGTGTCCTTCGGGAGGGAGGGAGCCTGGCTCCAGAATATTCAAGTTAAATTTTACTAAAGTGACACTAATGAGATAATTGAAATATTTCCTGGTTATAGTGGATTATTTGATAGGATAGATGGAAGCTTTCCCCTGAGCTCTGATGCCTTAAGAAGGGTTAGTAGAATAACATTGGACCAAATTGTAGCTAATTATGACTAATGATTCTGACAATAGAACATACTTTTCTTCTAAGGTTTTATAATA